>NC_059272.1:18945985-18963485 GCF_017591435.1 Portunus trituberculatus | reverse complement strand
GGTAGCGTGGCAAAGGTGTTGGTCTCCATTCCTCTTTCTCCCAACAGCCTTATACGGCCTGACTGGAGTACACTGAGCCTGGACGTTTGATCAACAGCGTGGCGGCGGTTGTGCGTCACGCCTCCGCCGCCGCCAGACAGATGAGTGACGCGTGCAGCGGGGCGTAGCTTTGGGTGAAGCAGTGGTGGTTGTGATGGTGGTGGTAGTGGTGGTGGTCTCACACAGTCTGGTGTATTTTGTCATTCTAATCTATTGCATAGTCGTTACTCTGTCTGCCATTTTGTTCTTCTTATGTGGTTGTTTTATGGTCGTAGTGATGTGGTGGTGGTGGTGGTGGTGATAGTGGTGGTAATGTTGGTGGTTGGAAGGGTAAGAGCGTCGCTGTGGAGATTAAGAGAAGTGAACTGAAAGACTGTATTGAGTAAGGCACTGGAGGGATAAAATAAAGTTATGGCGCCGCAAAAAGGAAGGTAATATGATACTACCAAACGCCACGAGGAAACACTACTAACACGCCAAGAGATTCACTTTGTACAGCTCGAGAAGCAAATTTAAAAGAAAGATACATGAGCTTAAAGTAACTCACCAAAGTGGCTTCATGGGAGTGGAGCAAAATTAGCGGGAACTAAATGAGTAAACAGACATTAAATGATTTGAGGTGAACGATGGATAAATTAGTGGACGAATGTGGACAAGTTCTATTTGTTCTGAAGTTCTCTTTTGTGGATCAAGTTATTTTTTCCGTTCTCCTTCCTTGTATTTTTTGTATTCTTATGTACAACCTCCCGACAGAAAGAAAAATTCATCGAACTCCATCAACACCAAGCATTCTGAAATATATGAACGCGAATTTCGAGACATCTCCCCTTGAATATCTCAGGAATATGTTTCAGCACAATATATTCAAGCGTAAGTGATTATTTTACCGGCACGCACCATATTCCAGCGGCGTGGCATGAGAGGGCACCATCATCGTCAGGCATAGCAACCACTGCAATATATAAACCATTTTCGCATCTATCGTGTCAAGATGTTTGATAACTTTTGATGACAGTGAACCAGGTTAATTGACTGGAGAATGCATCCACGATCAAATAACTCAACCACTTGTTCTTTCCAGTACAGCCAACTGACCACAAGAAAGACAACAAGAAAAGAAGAGTCCATCAAGATTTATTTGAATCATACAGGGACCCAAATTATACAGGCTTGATTTGATGGCTTCTTGTAGCTTTCCTTATTCTCCTTTTGTTCTTAGGTTCTTATGCAGTTTCCTTAAAATTCCTTTGTTTTAATGAAAGTCGTGGAGAGAGAGAGAGAGAGAGAGAGAGAGAGAGAGAGAGAGAGAGAGAGAGAGAGAGAGAGAGAGAGAGAGAGAGAGAGAGAGAGCGCAGACCGACCAATCCTCCGAGAAATAAGCCTGTAAGCCTACAAAATCATATAAGCCTCAGAGGTAAAAGAGAAAAAAAACAGCCTTTACATGAATTAGGCTTAGAACAATACAAAAAAAAAAAATAATAATAATAACAATAATAGAAAACAACATTACTATTTATATATTTACCTACTCCTATTTCACTATTCACTCATTTTATCACTCCTTTACTTCTAACTATTATCATCTACCCATCTTGTCACGTGTCAGGTGTCGGTGATAGTAACTCAATTATACAGATGGGAGGAGAGGTAGGCAATGGTCAGGTATTGGGTGCAGGACGTTACGATTAGTAGTAAGTGTGGTGGTGGTGGTGGTGGTGGTGGTGGTGGTGGTGGTGGTGGTGGTGGTGGTGGTGGTGGTGGTGGCAGGCCCGGGGGCACAGAGGCACGACGCTGCTGCTGGCTGGCTGGCTGGCTGGCTGCTGGGGGACAATTAGTTGATTGCTTTCCTCTCCTCCTGATCCCGAGCCTTCCTCCTCAACCAGGCACGAGAGAGAGAGAGAGAGAGAGAGAGAGAGAGAGAGAGAGAGAGAGAGAGAGAGAGAGAGAGAGAGAGAGAGAGAGAGAGAGAGAGAGAGAGAGAGAGAGAGAGAGAGAGAGAGAGAGAGAGAGAGAGAGAGAGAGAGAGAGAGAGAGAGAGAGAGAGAGAGAGAGAGAGAGAGAGAGAGAGTGTTTGCTTTCTTCCAGCTAACTATTCCTCCTTCCCTCTCCGCACTTATTTCTTTTCTTCCTTCTTCCCTCCTTCCTGCCACTCATAATTACTTCCCTTCCTTCATTTCTTCCTTCTTTCTTTCCTTCTCACATTCCTTTCTTACTTAATTACATTTTTTTTCTCAGTTTCTTCCAGACATTTTTTTTTTCCTTTCTGCTTCTTCCATCTTTCTGTCCCTCTTCCATTACCTCCTCCTTGTTCCCTTTCTCCCTATCACATAAACAAAGACACCCTTTCTTCCTGTAACCCTCCTTCATACGAAATTGTTTCCTTTATCTCCCCCTTCTTCTTCACCTTCTCCTTCCTCCTCCTCCTCCTCCTCCTCCTCCTCCTCCTCCTCCTCCTCCTCCTCCTCCTCCTATTTTGTTCTTCTTTCCCTAAAAAAACACCAATCACTTTTAAAGACATTTAGCACAATCAGCAAAAAAAAAAAAGTTAGCAAAATATACAAGAAACAAATAAAGAACAGAAAAACAAGATTAAATAATAAAATATAAACCAACGGAAAAGAAGAAAAATCGATAACAGATTGAATGAGGAAAAAGACCAAAGGAAAGAATAGAACAAGGAAAGAAAGGGAATAGGAAATTTTAGACTTTATTTATAAAGTCTAAAAAAGGAAAAGAAGAGAAAAAGAAAAAAAAAGCTTTCGCCCCACCAGTTTCACCACCATCAAAACAATAACAGCAACAGCAACACCACCACCACCACCACAACCACAACCACAACCACAACCACCACCACAACTAGTAATAAGAAAATTAAGGAAAAGTAAATGAGGAAAAAAGAAAAGAATTTAGTTTTACACCACCACCACCACCACCACCACCACTACCACCACCACCACAACCACCACCACAACCAGTAAAAACAAGCAATGCCATCACTATAAAGAAAAAATAAGAAAAAGTAAAGAAGAAAAACAAGAGTTAGTTGTTACACCACCACCACCGCTACCACCACCACCACCACCACCACCACCACCACTGCCTTGGTTCAATAGGCCTGTGGGGCGGTGTTAGGGTGGGCCGGCCGGAATAACAGGGTGTTTATCGGTCACATATTACCCGACAAACTAGACTATCAGTAAACACCACCACCATCACCACTACTACCAGCACCACCATCACCATCACCACCACTACAGCTACTACCACTATCACCACCACTACCAGCACCATCATCATTACTACTACTACCAATGCCATCTTTATCACTGCCACTCCACCACCACCACCATCTCTGACACCACCACCACCACCACCACCACCACCACAAACATCACCACAGATTTTTTTCCCTTCCCTTTCATGTTTCTTATTTCCTCTTCTCTTTTTCTTCCACCTCTTCTTCCTCCTCTTCTTCTTCTTCTTCTTCTTCTTCTTCTTCTTCTTCTTCTTCTTCTTCTTCTTCTTCTTCTTCTTCTTCTTCTTCTTCTTCTTCTCCTCTCCTCCTCCTCCTCCTCCTCCTCCTCCTCCTCCTCCTCCTCCTCCTCCTCCTCCTCCTCCTCCTCCTCCTCCTCCTCAAGATAAATAAGGAAAAGTAAAAGTAATATAAAGTAAAAAATTTTCATATTATTCTTTTTCGTTGTGTGTGTGTGTGTGTGTGTGTGTGTGTGTGTGTGTGTGTGTGTGTGTGTGTGTGTGTGTGTGTGTGTGCATGCTATTACTTTTGCAAGACCATTTATTGTTACCCTTTGCATATTTAATTTCTATACATGACACACACACACACACACACACACACACACACACACACAGAGAGAGAGAGAGAGAGAGAGAGAGAGAGAGAGAGAGAGAGAGAGAGAGAGAGAGAGAGAGAGAGAGAGAGAGAGAGAGAGAGAGAGAGAGAGACTTTTATGGGGTGTCGTTTGGGAGAAAAGTTTCCAGAAGGGACAAACTCCAAACTAACTTACAACCACAACCACAACCACAACCACAACCACAACCACCACCACCACAACCACCACCACCACCACTACCAAGATCACATTCCTTCTCCATAAACACCACCACCACCACCACCACCACCACTACCAACAACGACAACAGCAACCTTTCTACCCTCCCATCTTCTTTCCGAGGCATACCTATGTAAATATTTTCGCAGCTTCTGAAAAACACACGCCTAACTTGAAATCATGTGTCTGTCAACGGAGAGAGAGAGAGAGAGAGAGAGAGAGAGAGAGAGAGAGAGAGAGAGAGAGAGAGAGAGAGAGAGAGAGAGAGAGAGAGAGAGAGAGAGAGAGAGAGAGAGAGAGAGAGAGAGAGAGAGAGAGAGATTTACATACCTACTACTGAAGTATTTCTGCTTCTAAATATAATTTCAGATACAAAGTATATATACATTTATAATGAAGCACAAAAGATACAGCAAAAATATTTCACGAGAGGAAATATAATACACAATGATAATTAATATGAATGGATGCCTGAAAATGAGAACTAATAAAAAAAAAAGTGCTGATTGAATTTAATTGAATGATAAACTATATGATAATTAATGCAATGCACACAATATTACCAAATGAAATACCATCAGATTAAAGGTAATTTATAATAGTAGAATGAAATTATACACATTAAAAATCAGGGGGAAAAGTATTTACCGTAACATACAAATATAAAAGAGCACTAATCATGAAGGAGAAGTGCATGAAACTCAGGTATCAAAAAAGTTGTGTGAAAAAAAAAAAAAAAATTCTGAAGGAAAGGAAAAAATGTGACAAACACGAAGAATTTGAAAGTTATGAAATTGATTAATTGATTGATGAAATTAGATTCTGTTGCTTTCTCTCTCTCTCTCTCTCTCTCTCTCTCTCTCTCTATTCTGGGAATCTTTTGAACCGAGGAGATGTAATGTCGTCGTCCTCCTCCTCCTCCTCCTCATTCTCATTTTCATCCCCCTCCTCTCATCCTCCTCCTCCTCCTCCTCCTCCTCTTTGTCCCTCCTCTAATTCGAAAAAGTTAACCAGATGCAAAAGAAAAAAGAAAAAAGAGAATGAAGAAAAAGGCAAAAAACATCAGTCCTTTTCCGCAGCACACGAACACTCCCGCCAGTCGCCGCCAAGAATCCAGTTCCAAATTATCTACTTGCAGTGTTTTTTCATGACATTTGCACCAATCACACAACTTCTGAGTACCACAGATCGCCGCTGCTCCGTCTGGCCTTCAAGCTGACAAAAATACAAGGCACTCTCATCACAAAGGGAGTCTCTTAAATTGTCTCCTGTCAGGCAAATGATTTATGCAAGTGACGAAATAGCTCTCTCTCTCTCTCTCTCTCTCTCTCTCTCTCTCTCTCTCTCTCTCTCTCTCTCTCTGGAACACTAACCTATGCTATTTTTCTTGCGTTTTTTTTCTTTTATCTCTGCAATTTACTCAGTCTTTTTAGTGAAGTCTCTATGTCTGTGTCTGTCTCTGTCTATCTGTCTGTCTATCTGTTTCTCTCTCTCTCTCTCTCTCTCTCTCTCTCTCTCTCTCTCTCTCTCTCTCTCTCTCTCTCTCTCTTCTTGATGTGTTGGCCCTTTTCTCTTTCTATTATTCTCATTACATACCTATTCCTTTCTCCCCTTCCTCACCACCACCACCACCACTACCCCAAAAAACATCCTTTCACATCACCAGATCTCCACACTTCCTTGCCGCACTTTAGACACTCCTATACCCACAACCACCAACACCACTACCGTAACTTCTTCCCCCCCACCGCATCGAGCCCCGTCAGCGCCTTCTTCAGTATCGCGTGTCGACTGCTTTACGGCGTCTGCGGGCGGTGGCGGCGGTAGCAAATAACCATGATCAATGAAACGTGTACCTCAGATTTCTCCTCGTATTCCTCCTATTTCCATCGGGCGCTGATATAACGAGCTCTGGGAGGCATCGTTACTTCAGGCTATCAGATGGTCGAGCATACGGATGGAAGGAAGGGCAGTGGGGGGAAGGGGTGATGGGTTTGGGGTGAAGGGATGAATGGCAATGGGTAAGTTAAGGTGACGGTTATGGGTACTGTCTGATGTATGGCTGGTTGTGGTACTGGTGGTGGTGGTGATGATAGTGGTGATAGTGGTGAGTGATATGATGGG
Source organism: Portunus trituberculatus (assembly GCF_017591435.1). NCBI lineage: Eukaryota > Metazoa > Arthropoda > Malacostraca > Decapoda > Portunidae > Portunus > Portunus trituberculatus. Next base: position 18,957,252 of record NC_059272.1, on the reverse strand, counting down.
AGTTTTAAAGATGATGGTAGTAGTAGTAGTAGTAGTAGTAGTAGTAGTAGTAGTAGTAGTAGTAGTAGTAGTAGTAGTAGTAGTAGTAGTAGTAGTAGTAGTAGTAATTTAGTTAATCTTTTTCCTTTACCTTTTTTTTCTCACCCATACCATTAACTCCATCTTTACCCAACCTCTTTTTCTCTCTCCTCTTTTCCTCCTACATCTTTCTCACTCCCACACTGTCTTTCCTTTCCTGCTTCCTTCTCCTTTTCTCTTTTCCTCCATCCTTCTCCTCTCTCTCCACCTCTCTTCCCCTCTTGTTCCACCTCTCTGTCTCCTTCCCACTTCCTTCCCTCCTTCTCACTACCTCTTATCCTCCTTCCCTTCTCTCTCTCCTACACCTCTCTTCCACTCCTGTTTTTCCCCTCTCTCTGTCTCTCTTCCCACTTCCTTCCCTCGTTCTCCCTACCTCCCTTCCCCTCTCTCTCTTCCCATCCTGTTCCACCTCTCTGTCTCCCTTCCCACTTCCTTCCCTGCTGAGACTAAACAGCTGTCCAGTTCACAGCAGTTTCTTTTTCTCCCGTCCAGTAAAACAAACTCGTTACTAAATAATAACTTTGCCTCAACTCGTACATATCTTTCACTCGAATAATTCTTTAGGTTTTGTCCCCAGATACTTAGAAAAGAGAGTGAGAGTGTTGGGAGACAAGGAGAGGAGCCAAAGAGAGGATGAGAAAAAGAGGTAGGTCAAGAAGTCGACAAGGAATGTGGAGGTGAAAAAAGAAGAGATAAATAGGGAGGTGAAGAGGGAGAGGGAGAGATTGAGGAAATAATTAAGAAAGAAAAAGGTAAAAAAGGGTGAAAAAGGAGACGGAAAAGTGAACAAGTAATGAGGGATACAAGAAGAAATATAGTAGATGAAAAGACTGAAGTAATGAAACAAGAAAAATACGAAAACAGATGACTAAAGAAAAGAAAGAAGAAACAGAAAGGGAGTAAGATAAACAAAGACAAAAGCCTGAAAGAAAAGACGAAAAAAGTTTGCCGAGAAGAGAGAATAAATAAAAGAAATGGAAATATGGAAGATAGAACGAGAGAGAGAGAGAGAGAGAGAGAGAGAGAGAGAGAGAGAGAGAGAGAGAGAGAGAGAGAGAGAGAGAGAGAGAGAGAGAGAGAGAGAGAGAGAGAGAGAGAGAGAGAGAGAGAGAGAGAGAGAGAGAGAATGAATATGCAAAAAGAAAAAAGATTGAACAAGGATGAAGGAGAAAGAGAAAGAAAAGGGGTGAGAGTGTAGAAGGAACAAGCGAGGAGAGGGGGAAGATGTGATAGAAGCGATAGAACAAGGGGAAGAGGAGGAACAAGAGAGAGAGAGAGCAAGGGTGAGCGAGTTAACAAGAGGAAGAACAAGCGAAAGAGGGAGTCGGGAAGAGGGAGAGGAGGACCAGGAACAAGTGAGATAAAGAGTCCAATCTCTTGAACGGAATCGAGTCTCACAAAATGCTCCCACACACATCGACATTCTAAAAGGCAAGGAACCACACCGCGTACTGGAAGCCTGGAAAGGTCACCGCTCCTAAAGGTACACAGGTAAAGGTAATGCCAGGTAACTGTACTGCAGGTAAAGGTTCACTCTTTGGAATTTTCTTTTTTCACCTTTTCTGTTTTTATTTGCTGTGTCTTCAGAAGCGGTGATTGGCCCTTTCACTGCAATACGAAGCAATTACTAGCAGTAGAATTTGGGTATGCTGTATTTATAAACTTTTGGCCATTTATTTTAATTATTACAATTCTAAAATAAGATAATCTGTAACTAGTTTTTTTTCATATTTTTCATTGCAAGTTCTTCCTCTTAACAAAGATATATTAAGCAAATCTATTGTCACACATTTTTCATTTAGATACAAAACTTTTGGCATTTCTTAAATTGTCACAACTAAACATTTTCGCCTCTACGTTTTGGACACATTAATGCACTGAAGCATCTTGAACACTTAATTGGTGTAGAGGAGACAAAATCATCCTCTTATTCACCCTTTCTTACAGTGTCTGAAGAAATAAAAGGTGACAAATATTAAAAAAAGATTAAAAAAAGGCTTGGTACGCTGTCTCCTCTCCCCTCCACTACCACACAACTCAACATTTTAACCAACTACCTTATGCTGTCCTCTTCCTTCCACACACACAAACTACCGTATTCTCCTCCCTCCACACGCACTTACTAACTTTTTCATTGCGCTATTAACTATTGCACGTTTCATCTACGTAACTCCACACACGCCGACGGTCTCCTTGATGAGTAAGAACCCGAAGCAAGATGAGACCTTTATAAATGACCAAATAGAACGTAAGGCTTCCACTGCTGCTGCCATTCCCCATCCTCCTCCTCCTCCTCCTCCTCCTCTAAAGGCCACCGGGAGCGTATCGTTAAGTATCTCAAAAAACGCTGAACGAATTAAGAAAACTAACCATGCCATAAAAAGTTAATCACCAGTGTATCTTTCAAGAGAGAGAGAGAGAGAGAGAGAGAGAGAGAGAGAGAGAGAGAGAGAGAGAGAGAGAGAATATGTAGCCGGTGTTCTCTCGTCGTCTTCCCAACCTTCCTCTTCCCGCTATGAATAATGCGGTCAGCGATAGACAAGGGGCAGGTGCAGGACGTTATGTTCCTTTCCAGGTGTTTTTCTTCTTCTTCTTCTTCTTCTTCTTCTTCTTCTTCTTCTTCTTCTTCTTCTCAACAAACTCCTCTTCATTTTCTTCTACTTCCCCTTTCGCAATGTGTGTTATGCTCCCGTTTCTTCTGTAATCATTTCTTTATTTTTTATTATCTCTGGGTCTTCTTCTTCTTCTTCTTCTTCTTCTTCTTTACCTCCTCTTTCTCTACGTTAAAGTTTGCTATCTCATTCTTATTTCCTAATCTTTTACATTCTTTTTCATATCTATTTCTTTCTCAGTTAAAGTTCAAATTATTTTTTTTAACATCCTCTCTCTCTCTCTCTCTCTCTCTCTCTCTCTCTCTCTCTCTCTCTCTCTCTCTCTCCGCTGTTCCTCCACGGACGGTCAGGTTTTGATAATGGATTCCCTTCCTAAGTTTATTTTCCGCTTGTCACAGTTTTCTTTTTTTTTTTTTTCCTACCATCCACGTCTTCTCCCTCTTCCTCTCCCTGTCTCTCCAATGGCCGCCTCGTTGCAGCCAGCCTCCATTCACAAATTTATTACCCTGCCTCAGCCTTCGTCAGGTAGCGTCTAGGTGGCTCTTCCGGGACCGTCTGTGTGTTCCCCGCTAAATGGGCGTCCGCTTAAGCTCCCCTTCAGCCCCGACAGTTCATTTGTAAGCCCCTGACAATAATAAAAGGGCCTGGCGGTGTCTCCTGTGAGGATGGGTTAGTCTGGCCTGGATAAGGTTAGGCTGGGTTGGGTTGGGTTGAAGACGCGTTGCTTGTGGTGGTTTTGGTGGTGGTGGTGGTGGTGGTGGTGGTGGTGGTGAGGGGTCTGTCTGTTTGTCTGTTTGTCTGTCTGTCTGTCTGTCTGTCTGTCTGTCTGTCTGTCTGTCTGTCTGTCTCTCTCTCTCTCTCTCTCTCTCTCTCTCTCTCTCTCTCTGATAGTGTTATTTTCCTCACATTCCTTCCTCCTCCTTCTTTCTTCCATCCCTTCCCCTCGTCCCTCCCGCCTCTGTCTCGCCTCCGCCAGCCAGCAATGCAAGGCTATCTTAACTTTCTCACTCACTGTCTTTCTTGAACCAGCGGGAGGAGAAGGTGAAAGAACAAACGCACTAGAAGAGGAGGAGGAGGAGAAGGAGGAGGAGGAGGAGGAGGAGGAGGAGGAGGAGGAGGAGGAGGAGGAGGAGGAGGAGGAGGAGGAGGAGGAGGAGGAGGAGGAGCTGATGATTCTCTTTCGGCCGTTCTCTCTTGCGTAATTTGTATCTTATGTAACTTATCTTCTTATCCTTTCTCTTCTTGCTTTTCTTTGTTGTTTTTGTGTCTTTTTCATTAACCACCGAATATTGTAGTATCTGTTGTTTATCTACTCAGTCTCTTTCCTCTACCAGCAAGATGAGCTGAACCCCTCTCTCTCTCTCTCTCTCTCTCTCTCTCTCTCTCTCTCTCTCTCTCTCTCTCTCTCTCTCTCTCTCGCCTCGCATCACCTTTCCCGCCCTTCCTCTCTCTCCTGACCAAGTGTTTATCTCTTCCCATGTTGCAGCTTACCCGTGTTAGTTCTCTTCCAACACTGGCATCATTGTTATCTTCCCTTTCCTTTCTCTTAGCAAAATATCTCCTTACATTTCCATCTAACTCCTTTTTTTTCTCCATTTTTTTTTCAAACTTTCAAGATAAGCTTCTCTTCCGACACGTCTTTCCTTTCCTTAGCAAAGTACGACTCTGTTTCCTCCTTCCCTTCCATCTCATCTCCTTCTGTTCCCCTAGTAAGATAATCCTCTTTTCCATCTCTCTTCTCCTTTCTTTACCCTTGCAAAGTATATCGATCAGTCTGTCTTTCTGTCTGTCTGTCTCTCGCTTGCCTTCCCCCCTTATTTCCTTCCCTTCCTCTTAACAAAGAATCCTGTACTGAACTAATGTGCGCCCCTTCCCCTCCCGCACTGTCCCTCCCTGGCCCCGCCCCGTAAAAAAAAAAAAAAAAAAAAAAAAAACGAAAGAGGATCCGTATATGCAAAAAATTCCGGCACGGTGCAAATTCTAATTGTATTGTATGCCGAGCGGCGGACAACAAGTGACTGGGATAAACTAATACGTGTATTTTGGCGGCTAATTACTTTTTCAATCGACGATCCATTGAAGCGACGTGTTCAGCTTAACAAGTGAGGAGCTTACATGCCTATACGATGTGGGGAGGGATGGGAGGGAGGGGAAGAAGAGGAGGGAGGAAAAAGGGAAAAGAGAGGAGGGAGAAAAGGTGATAGTTGAGAGGAGGGAGAGTGAACAGGAGGTAGAGAAAGATTGGATCGGGGAGGTGGAGGGAGGGAATTTCACTAGACGTACTGATGTGTGATGTTAAGGGAAAAAAGAGTTATGATGGAGTATTTTCAAGCAAAGCGGTCACGGTTAAATGTCGTTGGGATGACCCGCCCACATGCTCACGTCCACCTGGATATTTTCGTCCGTGGTGTTGGAAGCGGGACGCGGTTGCGGGTCGTCACTGGCGGCGGGGGCCACCACGGGCGTCATCCTGAAGAAGGCGCTGCTGTGGGAGTCGCTGCTCATGTAGGGAATGGCGAGCGTCCACAGTTCCCTCCGGTAGCAGGCAAGCGTGAGGTACAGCAGATGCTCGGGCGTCTGCTGCACGCTGGGCACCACGCCAGCCAGCAGGAAGTCGCCGTGCCTGGAGCTCACCTCGCCGCTGTGCACGTCCCAGTTGTTGCGGTAGTGCACCATGTACCTCCGTGCAGGCTGCAGCTTCAGGTACTGTTGCAGGCCGGGCTTCACCTCCGTCACTGCAATGGTGCGGTTACCCTCGTGATCCAACCATTGGCCCACCACCGAGCAGTCCGGCCGCCCTTCAGGGTAGGCCTGCCCCGGCCGCACCTGCAGGCCCAGTGCTATACATGCGAGCAGCCACGTGAGCAGCATTCTTGACGCAAGAAATTAATTTGGAAGGGAAGAAAAATATATCCTCATCCACACACTTGAATGTAAAATATGCATTCACCCGAAGGCATAGGGTCTTTACGTCTGCTCCTGTGTGTCTGCATCTGTTGTCCAAAGGAAGAGGTGACTCGCCGCTCATTCAAGAACAGCTCCACACAAGCAGCTGGATTTGATCACCTCTCCCTTCCACGCAGCCAGCGTCTTGCCACACGCACACCTCACCACACCAACCGCCACTCTCCTCTAGTAAGTAAGAGACTCCTCCTGACACACTCCGCCGCCGCCGCCGCCGCGGAGTGATGGGCCGCCTCGCAGGACAATTTCCGCCCCACAATCGCTTTCCGCTGAGCCGCGACAACAATTGTGCCAAATTTGCCGCCGCGGATGAATCAGCGCCGCCAAGAGTGAACCTGCAGCCCGAGGCTCAATAATATGCTAATTTAATTTAGAAGGAAGAGTTGCTCATAACAGCAGGTTAATCAAGGGCGCTTCTCCCCGCGGCACCTCCAGGGGCTGCGGGAAGGCGGGGCGGCGGTCGAACCCTGCCTTATCTCGGCTATAATTAAAACAAAACTGAATTAAAGGCCTCCACTCTCAATTTACTTTACGTGTTTTCTAATTAGCAGATACACTACAAGGATTTATTACCACTTTTAGAGGGGTGGATTCCATCTTCCTAGGTATCAAGTGCTTACATAGTAGCTTCCACAAGTAGATGAACACAGACTGTACAACAACAAAAACTTGTTAATGAGCAACAATGCACCGACTGACACTCTGATGAACTGTGCGAGCAATTAAACTGCATCTGGACACAACCTCCATGGTCACAGCAGCCCCAGAGCTTCCCAAGGTACGGAGAGCGGAACACTGATGATCGCGGCGTGTCTGTATCTTGAGACATACCTTATGAGTTGAAAGAATTAACTAATACTCATAAATATAAGTGACCGAGTTAAAGCGCCATCTCAGTCACGACATGTGGCGCCGCTATGTCTACGAGAAAGTCCTTCCCTGGGACACTACAATTTTCTGTTCCCGCTTATAAAAGGGAAAAATTATGACGAGTAAGAAGAGAACGAAGAAAAAATAAATTAAACAAACAACGGTACTATTAACAATGATAACGATAATAATAATGAGCTGAGTGGATGGTAGGGACACACAAGCTGATGTAAGGTAGGTACTATATAGTTCTTTGCTCCGTTGTCTGCAGTAATCTTGCATTTTAACACTCCTACTTCCACTACCACTCCACATATTGTGTTTATCTAGACAAATGTGCAGAGTGAATGTAGGGACACACAAGCTGATGATGTATGTACTATATTCTTTAGAGAACATAGTACATACCTTGCATCAACCTGTGTTTTCCTACCGCCCACTCTACACATTTGTCTAGGTAAACACGATAATAATAATGATAACAATACCATCATAATAAACACCACCACCACCCCCTACACCACCACACCACCACCACCACCACCACCACCACCATCGCAAGCATCACCGACAACAGAAAGAAATGAAATACCAAAGTCTGCCCACACTTGTTCCATCCACTTTCCCTGGAGAGTCCCCTCATCCTCATTGAATGGCGCCCACACCACTGCATTCACCGCAATCTCTCCCCGCCAACGCCATAATTATATCACTCACCCATCATTATGACCCCCCCACCCACCTCCCATACCTCCCTCCACTGGATCTCCTGCCTCCTACAACCCCATCCCCATCCTCACCCCTCATCACCATCAGTCTCATTGCCGCAGAAATTCATGACCTCCTCACTATCATTGCTAACATTTCCCTTCATCACGTCGTTACTTATTACGTTATTCATTATCATTATCGTTATTGTTGTTATCGTTGTTGTTGTTGTTGTTGTTGTTGTTGTTGTTGCTTTCATTTGATTCATGTTAAAACCAACAGCAACAAGCACAGTACCACTAATACTGAAACGACACTGACTACTGTATAAGTAATAATAGCAGTAGTAATAATAATAGTGGTGATTGCAGTAGTAGTAGTAGTAGTAGTAGTAGTAGTAGTAGTAGTAGTAGTAGTAGTAGTAGTAGTAGTAGTAGTAGCAGTAGCAGTAGCAGTAGTAGCAGTAGCAGCAGCAGTAGTAGTAGTAGTAGTAGTAGTAGTAGTAGTAGTAGTAGTAGTAGTAGTAGTAGTAGTAGTAGTAGTAGTAGTAGTAGTAGTAGTAGTCATTATGAAAATATTCTTATAAAAATAAAGCTACAATAATACAAAAAATAACATCTAAAACAGCAGCAAACCACCACCACCACCACCACCACCACCACCAGTATCAACAACAGCAACAACAACAAAAATAACAATAATACAACTTCTCTCCCTTATTTTCATTTAAAACAGAGATTTCAGTGCATTCAATGTGGATCTCTCTCTCTCTCTCTCTCTCTCTCTCTCTCTCTCTCTCTCTCTCTCTCTCTCTCTCTTTCTATCTGTGCTGAATGCCTCCCAAATGAAAGGCAGTCCCCGTGATCCCCCGGCTGAATGTGAAAACGATCAACAGGTTCGTTCCAAATGACTTATAAATTCCATTATTTTGACTCGAGCTCAACAGATTATTTCATTTCATGGTTAAATGTTGTCATGCAGGGCGTGACCTCCATGTTTATCCCGCCACACACGCTCTCTGCACGCCTCATACACGTCATTGTATGCAAATGAACGCTTGCCACATTATGATATAGTCGGTGTGTGTTTATATTCATGCATCTCCACACTCGCTCTCGCGTCTTGAGTTGTTAAAACGACTTTATCACTTATATTATGGCTTTGACCGTTTCAGCTTAACCTAACTTGTCTGAATCTAACGTAAACACGATTAGAGTGATAAATAAAAGAAATATCACAGCACAACACACAAACACTACAAGGAGGATAAAAACATATGGACGAAGAAAAAAAAACGTAATAAAGAAACGCAATAAAACCGTAAGAATAAAAAAGAAAAAATATGCAAGAACAGTTACTAGAAGACACGAAGCTCTGTAATTAATCTTCATGAAACAGACGAGGCAGAGCAGGGCAAGGCAAAGCGAGTCGTGAAATAGAAAGAAGTGCTACGTGAATGTAATTAATCTTCACGCCACAATGATATGTGAGAAAGAGTGATGACCTCCCAGGCACCCAGAACATACATAGCCTTGCACGACCCGCCTTCCGCTAATAGAAACACTCTCCAATCTTTCTTTCTTCAGGGAGTCGCGGGTGGGAGGGAAGATGGAGTGGGAGAGAGGCAAGGAGATCCGAGACAAGGCAAGACAGAGGTGGGAGCGAAAGCGAGGCGAGGCGAGGTGGAGCGAGGTGGAAAGAGGAAGCAAGCAGATCCAGACCAAGCAAAGTTGTAAGAACATTGCGGATTTTAACTTTAAATGCCTTTTCGAGGGGTACAAAGAAAACGAGAGTTAGAAGAGAAGAAGGAGGAGGAGGGACAACGAAAACTACAACTATTACTACAACTATAACTACTAAAGAAGAGAAGGAGGAGGAGGAGGAACGATGGAAACTACTACTACTACAACTATTACTACTACTACTACGATTACTACTACTACTACTACTACTACTACTAATAATAATAATAATAATAATAATAATAATAATAATAATAATAATAATAATAATAACAATAATAATAATAACAATAATACTAATACTACCACTACTACTACTATCACTACTATTACTACTACTACTACTACTACTACTACTACTACCACAACTACTACTACTACTACTACTACTACTACTACTACTACTACTACTACTACTACTACTACTACTACTACTACCACCACAAACACTATCACCATTACGCACGTTCCTTCCTCCTCCTCTTCTTCCTATCTTATATCATTTTTTTTTACTACATCTACTACTAATATTACCACCACCACCACCACCACCACTACAAGGAGAGTGAGATAAGAGGTTAACGTAGTCCCGAAGTTACAACCCTCAGCCTATGCAGGAGGAGGAGGAGGAGGAGGAGGAGGAGGAGGAGGAGGAGGAGGAGGAGGAAGGGCGAGGGTCTGTGCGGCGCTGCTGGAGGTGTGTAATGCCCCCTTTAGTGGTCCATTACTTAGAGGAGCTGTCTCGCCTGCCGCGCTAAATCATTATTAAGAAATGAGGATAAGGCATGCAAGCGCTTACCTGTGACACTGACCCCACGCCTCCTCCTCCTCCTCCTCCTCCTCCTCCTCCTCCTCCTCCTCCTCCTCCTCCTCCTCCTCCTCCCCCTCCGCTTTCTCCTCCTCTTGCATAGGCTGAGAGGTCGTAACTTTGGGACTACTTTAATCTCTTATTTCACTTCCCCTGTAGTGATGGTGGTGGTGGTGGTGGTGGTGGTGGTGGTGGTGGTGGTAATATCAGTGGCAAATATAGAAAAAAGGAAAAAAAGTGATATGAGATAGAAGAGGAGGAAGAGGTAGGATTGTGCATAGTAGTAGTAGTAGTAGTAGTAGTAGTAGTAGTAGTAGTAGTAGTAGTAGTAGTAGTAGTAGTAGTAGTAGTAGTAGTAGTAGTAGTAGTAGTAGTAGTAGTAGTAGTAGTAGTAGTAGTAGTAGTAGTTTGGGTTTAATTATACGCTGTGTTTCGTCAGGTTTTAGAATTACTACTACGTTATCTTGCGTTGATATTGCGTTAAGCAGTGATGTGTTGAGGTAGGGAAGGTTAGACTGGGTTAGATAAAGTTAAGATAGGTTAGTTTGTTGCGTTGGAGTAAATTAGATTAAGTTAACCCCTTCAGTACTGGAATACATTTTTACTTTGAGATTTGTGTACGACTAGACCATTTTACTGACATTAGGAAGGATCTATGGAGGTCAGAAGATTAATGGCCACAGTCGTCACTATTCTAATCGCCCACATAAGTTTCTGAAGCTGTATAAAATCACGAAATAGTAAGCAGAATGAATATGGAGACGCGTCATGGTACTGAAGGGGTTACGTTAGATTGAGTTAGGTTAGGCTAGCTTACATGGTTTATGTTACATTAGGTTAGGTTACCTTAAGACAGATTTACTGATAATTAATTCACCGTCACACCTTAGTAACAAGTAATTCTTCTCTCCCCTTCTCTTACACTTTTACTTCCTCTTCCTTCATCCATTAATTTAGGTCAGATTACGTGCAACATGAAGACAAACAAGCTGTAATAAAACGGCAACAGGGGGACGTGAACTTGATAAATTAACTTGCAACTACAATACACATGTTTATCGTTCGCACTTAGTCACGCGCCTGAACCAACGCAGCCAATCTAACGAGCACTCATCCGTAAAGCAATCCCAGGCACGCCTCTGACTTGGGTTTGTGCACCGAGAGCTATTATTACCATTTGTTGTGCCGGAACAGTCCCACTAATCTGTAGCAGGAGGAGGAGGAGGAGGAGGAGGAGGAGGAGGAGGAGGAGGAGGAGGAGGAGGAGGAGGAGGAGGAGGAGGAGGAGGAGGAGGAGGAGGAGGAGGAGGAGGAGATGGAGAAGTAAGCAGATGAAGTGACGACGTAATATTTCGCTTTGTTCCTCCATCAGTACTCTTTGTAACAGCCACGGAGATGATTACATAAGTACTCAGGTTTTCATGGATATGTTCTTCGGTGTAGAGAACTACTTACACCGTCAGCGAAACCATGAAAACACCTTTG
>NC_059272.1:18938485-18940985 GCF_017591435.1 Portunus trituberculatus | reverse complement strand
AGAACGAGGAGGAACATGGAGAGAAGGAAGAGGATGGGAGAAATAATTTGAAAAAGTAGAGCAGGTAGGAATTTAATCACACTTTTAAGTAGCAAGTAAGTATTTTATTGCGAGGGAGGAGGAGGAAAAGAACAACAACAACAACAACAACAAAAGGACAATAAGAAGAACAAGAACAAGATAAAACAACAACAACAACAACAACAACAACAAGATAAACATAAACGATGAATAAAAAGAAGAGAATGAAAAATAAGTAGCGATTAACATTTTAAAAACCTTATTAAGACTGCGTGTCTCAGTTCATAGATTATTCAGGTCACTCGAATAGGAACATGACCTTCTCTTTCTACCGTTATGTATCTTTAGCTCCCAACCAACCAACACACACACACACACACACACACACACACACACACACACACACACACACACACACACACACACACACTTTCTAGCATCACTATGTTAACCAGTTGCTCTTTAAAACAAGAAAAATAGAAAAGAATACAAAGGTGACACACTTAACCTCCCAAAACATCGATCAACTCTCCGCATAAACATCCATCAGAGTACCACAAAGAGCATCAGAAACCGAAATTCAAACACAGGACCTTCACAAAACGAGTACTGATGCAACACAAACAGACATTTATACCCGAGACTCCTTTCGATGCGTCACACATCAACCCTAACACATGCATAGTCTATTGGAATAAGACACTGGGATGGACAAGTAGATCAGGTGGGTACTGTGCGCATAAAGAATGGATAGATTAGTGGGTTGGGTGGGTGGGTGGGTGGTGAAATGCCTTGTGCTGTGGTCTTTATTGTCTTCTTCAGTATGGTTGTAACTCTTTCACTTATTGGGTTAGGTGGGTGGAGGGTGGGAGGTGTCTTGTGCTGTGGTATTCATAGGTTTCTTTTCAGTATGGCTGTAACTTTCATTTATTGTGTTACGTGATGGGTGGGTGGAGAGGTGTCTTGAGCTATAGTATTCATTGTCTCTTTCTATATGGTGGAAACACATTCACTTACTCTAGTAGCAGCAGCAGCAGTAGCAATAGTAGTAGTAATAGCAGTAGTAGTTTTTGTTATATTTGTAATCGTATAATAAAACAACAACACCCTAAAATCCCTCCCGTACAAAAAAATTTAAGTCAAAATAAAATAAATAAAGTTTCAGACCCCCAGCATGAGAGTTAGGAGAAAACGAGGACAATACAGCATCCAAAAGGCACACACACACACACGCACACGCACACGCACACACACACACACACACACACACACAACAGAGGTCAGGTTAGTAATATAATAATACTCGGTGTTATAAATAAGTACAGCTCTCCCACACTGCATTTCCATTCGGCTTGGATCTTTTATCACTCGAAGGGAAAGGGTGGGCGGGAGAATTTAATTACGAACAACGTGGGAAGAATCGTTAATTAGTTCCACCTGGAGACAGCAACGAGAGTTTCCATTACTCGGAAACTAACAAAACACCATCGGAGAGAACATTTCATACCAGGCGAGGCTTGTATAGCAAAATTTACACCCACCAAATTTCAAGCACTTCCGAATTTACCTGGCCGGCTCTCAGGTACAGGTGAATCAAGTCTAATCCACAGGTGAGCTTCAGTAACCTGCCTATAGCTTCACAGGTGCTGCTAAAGGACTCAAGCACCGCTACTCTTACTAACCTTACGCCTTCACCCTCCATTCCACCCTTCCCACGTGCCCATCTTCCACCCACACACCCTCCACCCTCTCACACAGCCACTCTCCTTCCACCAGCCAGCCTAGTGCCCTCCAGGCTTTTACAACACGCCGCCTATCGACTCCAAATGGAAAGCACGTTCAGGCCTAATTTACATTTTCATTTTGAGGTCCAGAACAAAGGAACACTTTTATTTTTTTTTTTTTTTATCAACTGAGGTGTTTCATTACGCGTTGCTATAATTACAAGGTGCTTTTTTCCCTCCCTCGCAGGTTGGAGTAACAATAATAAAGTTGGGATGTGGTTGGTTAATGCAAATAGCGGTATTAATGTAGCAGGATTATGTAGGAAACTATCTATTACATTGCTTTCTCTCTCTCTCTCTCTCTCTCTCTCTCTCTCTCTCTCTCTCTCTCTCTCTCTCTCTCTCTTTATCCCCCCATCACTTTTATTTCCGGTGGAGCAAGGATCATATTTCCACTCATCCACGCACGGACACAGACAAACATATATACAGCTTATCTACAAGGCAAAAGACACTCGCAAAACAATATTTATGCCGCGGCGCTGTGTTTACAAAGTCTGCTGTTCCCTTGGGAATGGTGGCCGCTGTGTGGGAGGCGTAGATGGTTCCCCAGGCAGCAGAACAACAGCACGCCGGTCTAATCTGGACTCCATGCATGCTAAACACCACACGGTAAGTCTAGAAAACAACACACGCTCGTAATAACATGTTGCTGGCGTCATCGTGAGTCAAGCACACCCATGAATGAAATTATT
>NC_059272.1:18910985-18933485 GCF_017591435.1 Portunus trituberculatus | reverse complement strand
CGTAGATGTAACAGATGCAAAGGCGGAGGCATATCTCTTAAGCCTATATTCTGAAACGATTTGCTCTCTCACCATCACTGCACTCCAAAGTCTCTAGTTGAAGATAATCATGCTTTTAAGTGTATTTTTATGGTTTTGGTGATGGATTGGCAAGATTCATAGTGTATCATAAGGAGAAAATGACTTGAAAACTTGGCTAGTCGTCTCTGCGTCCTTGGAAAATTGTCGTTGTCAGAGTGCTAGGCGTTTCTGAATATGAGCCTCGGCTGCGCGGGGCCTTAGTGTCCATTTCCGTCTCACTGGTCTTTAAATCAGTGTTGGATGACGCCCCCAAACACTTTCTCTCTTATTACTTCCATTCCAAACCCCACTAGAGATAACATGCCAGATTTTTAAGTGTTTCTCCTGTTGGTAATGTAGATATAATTTCAATCTCCCACTAGAACCGTAAAGAAAGCCTAAAAAAATCTGTATAGCTTCAACTAATACCGTAAATGCGTGAAATCTTTATAAACATCTGCAAGAAAGTATAGATTTGGACATTTCTATCCAGTTTAAATATCGGAAGTGGCTTTAGAACAAGTGAAGATGTCTCAAAAGTGATAAGTAATGAAGGAAAGATGTAGGTACCAAATAGAACTCAATTGGTTTAACCTCAGAGAATCATTGCCTTCGGGTTTGCACAGTTTACCTTCTCCGGCTCTCCCAAGGTAACAATTTATTGCCAAACGCGAAGGAAGGATGGAAAGGTGAGAGAGTTGTGCGCAGACTGTTCCAATACATATTCCAGATTCCGTAGGCGATTATAAAGGAGATGAAACAAACTGAAATTAATTAATTGAGTGAGTGAGATGGTGAATGTGAGAGAGTGAGTGAGATGGTGAATGAGAGAGAGAGAGAGAGAGAGAGAGAGAGAGAGAGAGAGAGAGAGAGAGAGAGAGAGAGAGAGAGAGAGAGAGAGAGAGAGAGAGAGAGAGAGAGAGAGAGAGAGAGAGAGAGAGAAGGGAAATTCTTTAACTCCTCCTAATAACCCATCAATCCCATCACTTTCCACATTCAAAGGAGAGAAAAAAAAGAGAACAACAAAAATACCAACTGTACTCTGAGAGAAAAAAAATCTGCATTAAACACCAAAGAGAAAAATTCCATCCTTATACTCCATAATCTCGTAATGTGAAATAGTAGAGAAATGGAAAAAACACTCAGTAATAGAACGGTCACTGTTAAATCATTACTGAGCTTTACGAGAAAACTAAACAATTTCATCTATCTATCTATGACGTAAAAGAGAAAGTCGGAATAGACAACAGGTAGCGTAAAGTCACATTCTAATCAATCTTGCCCTCCACGCGACCGTCAAACGTTAGTCACCGAGCGAGCGAGGAGAAAGAAAGGGTCGGTGACTGATTTTTCCCGTGACCGCCCCGCCTATGGGATGCCTGTACCTGGCTCGCTTCAGACCGACACGGGAGAATTCGCAATAAAAGCTCGCGTCGGAATGTGACCCATCGCAGGGACCAGGATTTGTGACAGGTTGTTCAGAAATACGTAAAGGGAAGATGGCTGACTCGCTGACTGGCTGACTCGCTGACTGGCTGACTCGCTGACTGGCTGACTCGTTGAAGGCTTTGACTGGTTGATTGATTACTTAGATGACTGATTGACGGGGTGAAAGGTTGGTTGTGGTGGTGGTGGTGGTAGTGATTGTGGTGGTAGTGGTGGTGGTGTTTGTTGTGGTAGTGGTGGTTTGTAGTAATGATATTTGTCTTTCTACTAAGAAAAACACAAATTCTCGCACACACACACACACACACACACACACACACACACACACACACACACACACACACACACACACACACACACACACACACACACACACACACACACACACACACACACACACACACACACCACAACAACAAAACAAAACAAATAATCCTTTCTCTTTTTTTCTCTCCTCTCCGTTCCCTCCTTTCCCCCATTCCCTCAAGCAACCCTTTCTTTTCTTCCCATTTACTCTACCCTGCATTTTTTCTCCCTCCCTCCTTTCTCTCCTCCCTTCTCCTTGCGTTGCCAGGTCACTTCCTCAACTCGTAATTAAATGCAAACACGAATGCGGAGACCAAGCGTAAGTCTGTGAGTTTGTATGAATGTTAAGTAGTTATCCTGGTCTCTCCTCCCCCCAAGACCCTTTCCATCCTCCTCCCCTCCCCCTTCCCCTTCACGCCCGCTTCCCCCTATTTCCAGAGCCAACACACCGCAGCTCCTCTTAGAAATTGTTCCCGTTCGTCCTCCTCCTTGCCCTTAGTGAATCTCTGCTCTCTCGCTCGTATTCTAAAACGCTTTCGTCTCTCAACTTCACTACTTTCCATAGGTTGCAGGTGAAGATACGCGTGTTATTATGGTTCTATTGATGGACTGGTAAAATTTCTGGGGTTATTATAAGCAAAAAGTATCTTGAAAACCTAGCTAGTCGTCTATGTATACTGAAACGCTTTGCTCTCCAACTATCACTGCATTCCATGGGTTGCAGATGAAGATACTCGTGTTATTGAGGGTATTTTTATGGTTCTATTGACGGACTGGCACAATTTCTGGGTTATTACAAGCAAAAACTATCTTTAAAATGTAACTAGTCGTCTCTGTGGCCTTGGAAAATTGTCGCGGTAAGAGTGTGTGGTGTTTCTGAATATGGGTATCTCTCTCTCTCTCTCTCTCTCTCTCTCTCTCTCTCTCTCTCTCTCTCTCTCTCTCTGAACCTTGAACGCATTCCCTCGTCAAGTATCATAAGTTTTTTCTCACAATCAGTAATAGCATTGAAGTGGAGCCTTTTTTTTTTTTTCCTCCTCCCTCTTTACTTATCACTTTTCTTTTTTGTTAAGGTGGAAATGGATGAAAAAGGCGATGGACTTAGGAAACACATGAAAGAAAAAAAAAGGAGGGAAAAAAGGGGAAAGAACGCTTGCAAAAACAAGAAGCATAAGGATATGTGAGAGAGAGAGAGAGAGAGAGGAGGGAGTTGAACGAGTGCTATTGGTACTCGCGAGATCCGATTCTTTATTTTAGCTACGAGTATCAATGTTTTTTTTTCTTTTTTACTATAGTATGGCTGAACTTACGAAGGCTGGAGGAGGAGGAGGAGGAGGAGGAGGAGGAAAGAGGAGGATCAGTGTAGGCTAAATATAGTTCCCAAATGCATGAATATTTAACGCTTATGTCACGTTCAAGTGTGCCGATGTCTTTCACCCTTTTATTTTTTGATGGAGCTACAAAGTGAAGTGATGAGAGAGAGAGAGAGAGAGAGAGAGAGAGAGAGAGAGAGAGAGAGAGAGAGAGAGAGAGAGAGAGAGAGAGAGAGAGAGAGAGAGAGAGAGAGAGAGAGAAGCAGACAGCCAGACAAACACATACAGACAAAGATGGATAAAAACAAAACAGGAATAGAAATACACACACACACACACACACAACACACACACACACACACACACACACACACACACACACACACACACACACACACACACACACACACACACACACACACACACACACACACACACACACACACACACACACACACACCGCGTAGTGTAGTGGTTAGCACGCTCGACTCACAATCGAGAGGCCCAGGTTCGAGTCCCGGTAAGCGGCGAGGCAAATAGGCAAGCCTCTTAATGTGTGGCCCCTGTTCACCTAGCAGTAAATAGGTACGGGATGTAACTCGAGGGGTTGTGGCCTCGTTTTCCTGGTGTGTTGTGTGTTGATGTGGTCTCAGTCCTACCCGAAGATCGGTCTATGAGCTCTGAGCTCGCTCCGTAATGGGGAAGACTGGCTGGGTGACCAACAGGCGACCGAGGTGAATTACACACACACACACACACACACACACACACACACACACACACACACACACACACACACACACACACACACACATCATTTATACATCTATTTTTAACTGCCTTCCAAACACCTTAATGAAAAATGCAAGGTTATGTGTTGCCCTTTGGCGAAATGTACCCTTTCATTGTTACATAAAGTACTCGCATTGCAATTAAAGACATTACTTTTATACTATAGCACTGTCATCAGTGCTAATTAAATGACAAAGGGATGTCCTCTGCGTCCCTTTGGCGAGGCGTATAATGGGGCTCATAATTACGTCAACAAGTATCACTTTAACGCTATTAATTGACACGTTATTGTTGTCGTCATATGTTTGTTAATTCTGGTATTGTTTTTTTTTTTATCAGTATCGTTATCGCTGTTACCTTTATCCTATCATCACTATTGTTTTCCTTACCTTTCTTTTGATGAATACTTTGAAAACAGTCATAACGCGAGAGGTACGATAATTTTAAGTGTGTTTTTACAGACTAACAAGATTTCTACGTCATTATAAAGGAAAAACAACCTTGAGGACCCACGGCAATTACCTCTGGGGCCTTTGAAAATATTCCTGGCGAGAGACCAAAGCGTTTCTGAATACGAGTCTTGGTGTGCTAAGTCCTCCTTACTCCTCCCCCCCTTCCCCGTCATGAGAATGCTCCCGTTTTCTTTGTACTAAGGAATTCAGTTTCAGTAGGTAAGTCTTAATAAGATAAAGCAACTCTCTTTCTCTCTCTCTCTCTCTCTCTCTCTCTCTCTCTCTCTCTCATATACACCATCCAAATTCCTCTAATAACTTCACTTTCTCTTTAATTTTCTTCCTCACTTCACTCCACCTGACCATTCCACTCCCTAATGCTATAACAGTTAGTCTTTGGTAGTATAGCTTCTAAAACCTCTACTGTCGTGTGGAATTCAATTGTATCCACTCACATCCACTTACTTCTCCTCCACCTATTGCACTTTCGAATATCAACACTCCTCTCGAAAATGTAGGTGTACTTGACACGAAAAGCTAATAAATAAATGAATGAATAAATAAATCGATAAGGGAATTTCACTGGAAGGAGGGAGGAGGGGTGTTGTCAATAAGGTGCCAAGGTAAAGCTGTTCCAAACACGGCAAGTATTTTTAGGACACCATAAGTAGATTCTTCAGGTTAAATGTTGGTGAGTTTGTTGGTAGACGCTATTTTATTGGTTATTGGCTTGGAGGAGGAGGAGGAGGAGGAGGAGGAGGAGGAGGAGAGGAGCTAGGGCTAGTATATATGGCAGTAGTGTTTTTATTGTTCTTGTTCTTCCCTTTTTATTGTTGTTGCAGCAGTAGTAGTAGTAGTAGTAGTAGTAGTAATTATTATTGTTGTTGCTGTTGTTGATCTGTTGTTGTCTTTGTTGTTGCTACTGCATACTTGTAGTCGTTATAAAGGTGGTGGTGGTGGTGGTGGTGGTAGTAGTGGTAGTGAGGTGGTGCTTGTTGTCTTTGTTGTTGCTATATACTTGTTTTCATTATAAAGGTGGAAGGAGGAGGAGGAGGAGGAGGAGGAGGAGGAGGAGGAGGAGGAGGAGGAGGAGGAGGAGGAGGAGGAGGAGGAGGAGGAGGAGGAGGAAAATGAGGAGGAGGAGAAATATAGAGATGAGGTAAGAGAAAAGAAGCGAATGATAACAAAACGACGATGATGATGACAAGAAACAAAGTGGTGGTAGTGGCGGTAATGGTAGTGGTGGTGGTAGTGAGGTAGCGGCAACAACTATTTACCACATAACAGTCAAATCAGTCAAACCATCGCTAGCAACATTTGGCCTTCGATGAACACACCACCAGGAGAGTAACGCAGACATTCCCCATCGCAGGAGGAAGCACTGGACGCAGCTGTACGGGCGTTGGACCTTCCCTCAATGGCTCACTCGATGATTCAGTCCCTCGCTTCACAGGCTAGAGATAGAGGAAGTTTGACGATGAAGGGACGATTTGGGGATTCACTAAAGACATTAAAGCGAATCAGGCGTTTTCTTCCCCTCCTCCTCCTCCTCTTTCTCCTCTTCCTCCTCCTCCTACTTCCTGACTACGCCTCCCCGTGACCGGAATTCTTCTTAAAAATACGAGTAGAAAAAGAAAGGCAGGAAAAGAAGTCGATGTTACGAAGGAACGCAAAACTTTCAAGTCTTTCTTCTCTTCCCCCGCGAGAAACTTAAAAGCAAAAGGGAAGAAAAAGACAAGATAGATGCAAAAGGGGAAATATTATGCCTCCCCCAATACCGTTTGTTGTTTTAAAGAAAGTCAAGATAAAGAAAGTCAAGAAAAGTAATGGATTTTTATGTGTAGTTTGTTTTAATTCAAGATATACGAAATCTACTGAATGGAGGTAAAAAAAAAAAAAAAGTGTATATTATAAAGACGAAGTGTCACTGAAAGAAAATAATGTGCATCAAATGGAAGTGTGTGTGTGTGTGTGTGTGTGTGTGTGTGTGTGTGTGTGTGTGTGTGTGTGTGTGTGTGTGTGTGTGTGTGTGTGTGTGTGTGTGTGTAGAAAAGAACATGAATAGAGTTACATCAGTGAGATTAATCAGACTGGAGGAATATAGAAGAAATAGCATCGTGTGGGAAGATGTTACATATTGTTTCATTGAATCACTCTTCAAAAAAAAAAAAAAAAAAAAAAAAAAAGTTGGTGAGGGAAAGTAATAGAGAAAAAAGTGAAAAGAAAAAAAAAAAAAAAAAAAGGTAACCACTCGTATACATCTCATTCAGCATCTCTATCCCCGACACAGCACTTTCTTTTCCTCAACAGCAACACAGCACAACATAATCACTAGCACCACCAGTCAGTCTATAGTACCTGCCACACACGCCTCAGCAGCATCACTCTTGGCAACACACATGCAGCACCAGGACAAGCACGAGCCACCAGTCAGTCTATAGTACCTGCCACACACGCTTCAGCAGCATCACTCTTCTCAACACACATGCAGCACCAGGACCAGCACCAGCCACCAGTCAGTCCACAGCATTACGGTGGTGCGGCGGCTCAGAATGTTTTAAAATCATCGAACAGTCTTTAATGTAATAGAGTGACATCAAGCCGAGTTATTACATTAGCATAATTACTTTTCCCCCGACGCGACGTAGACCCGAACTAAACTCGTCTAGCTGTTCCCCTCCTCCTCTCTCTCTCTCTCTCTCTCTCTCTCTCTCTCTCTCTCTCTCTCTCTCTCTCTCTCTCTACAAAGAACAGCTTTCACCAGAATTGCACTATTTTTACTACATAGTGTGTGTTAGTTTGTTGACCTTCCTTTCTCTAGTGGTGGCGGTGGTGGTGTGCGAGAGTAGATAAAATATTTGTACTGGTTTCTAGTCCTGTAAGGAGGAGGAGGAGGAGGAGGAGGAGGAGGAGGAGGAGGAGGAGGAGGAGGAGGAGGAGGAGGAGGAGGAGGAGGAGGAGGAGGAGGAGGAGGAGGAGGAGGAGGAAAAGGAGAAGGAGGAGGAGGAGGAAAAGGAGAAGGAGGAAGGAGGAGGAGAAGAAAAATAGGGGTGAAGTACAGTGGAACCATGAGTGCTTTGGGGTCCGAATCCTGTCCACGGTCCGAGTGTAGGTTGGGCTTCCTCACTCGGGGCAAGGGTTTCCTAGCGAGTGGGCTTTGAGATAGGAGGTACCCCAAAAAATACCCCCTTTAGCCCATAAATTCCCGTGAAAAGCCCACATGGTATAAAAAAAAAAAGAAGAGACGAATGATAATGAAACGAAGAGGCTAATATTAAAAACTATAACAATGCCGCCTACTACTACTACTACTACTACTACTACTACTTCTACCACCACCACCACCACCATCAGCACCTCCAGAGCAATAATTCTTCACATTTCCACACGTATCTTTTCCCTTTTTTCCCCTCACTTCCCTACCGTCCATTCCTGAGCCCCTCCTGTGCATGTGTGAGCGAGATAAAAGAAAGAGGCGTCACCATAAAATCCATAGCATTTCACATTTATCCATTTATTTCATTTCCTTTGGAGTCATTTATCCGCGAGCACGAAAATGTTGAGCCTGGCGGTGGCGTGTGGCTCAGAAATATTTGTTGGATTTACGTGTATACAAAAAAAATAATAGAAGTAAAAAAAGAGAATGCTGATAATGTTAAATGATAGATCGAGCTTTTCTTCTGCTTTTTGCTTTTTTTCTTTCTTTTTTTATTTCTTTAAGCCAAAAAATTATTGATAAATACTGAAAAAAATGGAGAATGGTAAAGTTTGGCAAGCTTTTTCTTTCTTTCTTTGAGGAATAAAGAGTAAAATGGATTGATTGCAGATTTTTTTTTTCTTTACATGAAGGAAGTAAGAAAATATTTGATCAAGTGCAGAGGATGTCTTTCTAAGGGGAGGGAAATTAAAAGAAGAAAAAAGAAGAAATTAAATCAACGTTCTCAGTGGATAAGAAAGATTTTGATGTAAAGAAAGAGTAGAAAAAAAAAACAGCAAGAATGAACGAGCAATAAGTGAAAAAAGGAAAATAAAAGAGTGTAGGTTAAAGGAAATGAGAACAGTTTTAATGACAAAAATAGAAAACGTGAAATACAAGGACAAAAAAAGAAAGAATTAAACAGAAACCAAATAAACGAACATAAAAAGAGAAATTAGAAAAATGAAAAAATAAATGATTGAATATCCAAACCAAAAATTAAAAGAAAATCAATAAATAATGAAAAATAACAACAAAGTAAAAATATAAACATGATCAAACACCAAAAAAAAAAAAAAAAAAAGAAAAGACTGACTGACCGATATAAACCCCTCTCCTTCCCCCTCAAACCCACAAAAAAGCCGCGCAGCTCGTCACCACACAATGCTTGGGCGGAGTTATGCAGACTGCCGCCTAATTAATTAATTCGTCACAAAACACGTGACGCGCTTCTGTTCATTTCTCGACAATAAATATTCAGTGAGCCCAGTGATGCACGTCGTTCCTGCCTCGTCCCTCCCGCATCTCAGTGCTTCGGCAATTAATGATGGGCGTAATGGTGTGGCGTGAGTAATTGACTGCTTGACTGATTGACTCATTATAAAGAATTCTCACCGATGGCTTGACTAACTGACTGACTGAATGACTGACTGGTTGACTGACTTTCTCATTGGCGGATATATGGTTCATCTATCTATTTATATGTCTATCTATCTGTCTGTCTCTTTGTTTGTCTGGGTATCTATCAATTGTATTGTTTATTTATTTTGTTTGTCTATTTGAGTTATGTTTGTTTCTGTATTCACTTTTACCTCTCTCTCTCTCTCTCTCTCTCTCTCTCTCTCTCTCTCTCTCTCTCTCTCTCTCTGTGTGTGTGTGTGTGTGTGTGTGTGTGTGTGTGTGTGTGTGTGTGTGTGTGTGTGTGTGTGTGTGTGTGTGTGTCTATCTATCAATCTAGCTCTGCATTCAACTATTCATTTAAGCAACCATATACCTACTTCTCTATGCATTAAATTATCTATCTATCCATCTACCTATCTATCTTAACACCCATCTATCTATTAATTTGTCTATCTATCTATGCATCTATCTATCTATCTATCTATTTCTCTGCCTGTCCGTTTTTCTATCTACCTATTCATAATTTGGTTGGACACACACACACACACACACACACACACACACACACACACACACACACACACACACACACACACACACACACACAGGGACCTAGTTGCATAATGTTTAGTTCATGAGATCATTAAGCGGCGATTAATTAATGACAATTGTAATGAATTTCAAAACACGTTGCCTGATGGATCGAGGACAAGGGAGGAAAAGGAGGACACCCACTTTTTATTCTTTGTCTCCCAGAAAAAAGAAAATGGAAAAGAAAATGTTTGGGTGTTTTCCATTATTTATGCTGCTGCTACTACTACTACTACTACTACTACTACTACTACTACTACTACTACTACTACTACTACTATTACCGCTACCTCCACAGTTACTACTACTATACCAAACCACTACCAATACAACACACATTTTTTCAGCCTCCTCTCTTCCTCTTCCCTCTCCCTTTTTTTCCTTCCCTCTCTCCTTTTCTTTCCCTCTCCTCCCGATTTATCTCTGCTTTCTTTTCCCTCTTCCCTCTCTTTTCACCCTCCATTTCCTTTACTCTTTTCTTTCATCCCACGCTTCCTCCAGGCGGAATCTCGAACAAGTAAGAGGAGGAGGAGGAGGAGGAGGAGGAGGAGGAGGAGGAGGAGGAGGAGGAGGAGGAGGAGGAGGAGGAGGAGGAGGAGGAGGGCCACAGGTCACTCTCGAGGGCGTGGCTGAAGGAGTGGCAGCTGGAGGCACTTACTGAGCACATGACCTTAAGTGGCACTCAGACACACGCCGAGGAGGAGGAGGAGGAGGAGGAGGAGGAGGAGGAGGAGGAGGAGGAGGAGGAGGAGGAGGAGGTCAAGACTCGTTCGGTGGAGTTTCGAAGTAGAGTTATTGGCCTGCAGTGGACACGTGGATCAGTAAAATCTAAGGTGGTTTTAATTTTACTTCCTCGCTCATCACATGTCCATTACCGCGTCCTCGTGAGGTGATCAACGAGGAGGAGGAGGAGGAGGAGGAGGAGGAGGAGGAGGAGGAGGAGGAGGGGAAGAAAAAGCTGAAGGTGTGACGGATGGTGATATGAGGAATGGAGACGGTATGAGAGAGAGAGAGAGAGAGAGAGAGAGAGAGAGAGAGAGAGAGAGAGAGAGAGAGAGAGAGAGAGAGAGAGAGAGAGAGAGAGAGAGAGAGAGAGAGAGAGAGAGAGAGAGAGAGAGAGAGAGAGAGAGAGAGAGAGATAAAGACAGAGAGAGAAACAGAGATAGAGAAACTAAAAGACTAACTCACTGAAAACAAAACTAAAGACTCACTCACAAACTTAAAGACTAAGAAACAGAAAGACTGACTAACTGACTAACTGACTGACTGACTGACTGACTGACTAAGCAACAATAGCAATAAACAACAAAAACTACTCAAAACACACCACCACCACCACCACCACCACCACCACCTTTCTTGTATCCATCTAGAGAAGCAGAGATAGTAATAATTTCCTGAAGAGCAGTCGGTCCATCCCTTCTATCCCCTGAAGGCTGTTGGTCCGTGTCCCCGAGGCCCTTACAGCTCTCCACGCCCCTCCAACCCTAAGAACTTCCCGGCAGGCCAGTGATACGCAGGATTTACAGGACATTAAGTAACGAGGCTGGATATGGAGTCAGGATGAGGAGGAAGTAGCGAGTGCTGAGGAAAGAAGGAATAGCAGGACTGTTAAGGAGAGACGAGGGAATGTTTTTTTTTCTTTATTCAGAGCACTCTTATAAGAACGAAGGATTAATACCACCACCACCACCAATACCACAACCACCACCACAACAACAACAACAACCATCACAGCAACGAAGATGAAGGAATGACAGGGAGAGTGAGGATGAAGAGGAGTTAAAGAGAGACGAAGGAATGATGTTTTTCCTTATTCAGACCACTCTTATATGGATGGAGGAATAATACCACTACCACCACCACCACCACAATCAACATCACAGGAAAGAAGATAACGGAATGACAGGGAGAGTGAGAACGAGAAGGAATTAAGGAGAGACGAAGGGATGATGTTTTTCTTTATTCAAATCACTCTTATATGGATGGAGGAATAATACCACCACCACCACCACCACCACCACCACCACCACAACAACAACAACCACCATCACAGCAAAGAAGATGACGGGATGGCAGGAACAGTGAGGATGAAGAGGAGTTAAGGAGAGACGAAGGAATTATATTTTTTT
Source organism: Portunus trituberculatus (assembly GCF_017591435.1). Taxonomy (NCBI): domain Eukaryota; kingdom Metazoa; phylum Arthropoda; class Malacostraca; order Decapoda; family Portunidae; genus Portunus; species Portunus trituberculatus. The sequence goes on along the minus strand of NC_059272.1, from coordinate 18,921,796 downwards.
TTCTTATTCAGAGAACTCTTACATGAATAAAAGAATAAAATCATCACCAACATCACCACCACCATCACCACCACCACCACCATTTAGCGAGTCTTCAGTTACTCATTCATCTCATTATCATTTATTTTCTTCTTTCCGTTGATCTGTTTACATTTTATCTTCGAACGATCAGATTAAGTAAGGTTAAGACGAACAAATCAACGGACTCTCTCTCTCTCTCTCTCTCTCTCTCTCTCTCTCTCTCCCGTAAATTTAGCCTCATCAAAAGTGCGCGTGGTAATTAAAGATGAAATATAGCTGTCGTGCTCCGCGAGGGCCGCTCTGTTAACTTAGGCAGCCCCGCGATTTACGACCAAGTGGATTATCATGGGAATGGATGGATGGGTCACTCAGTCGATCACTTTTTATAGATTTATTTAGTCACCGCTTCCTTTTTTACGCTCGTTTTCTGTGATGAACGGACAGGAAAGTGATCGGGTTTGAGTATGGTGTGTGTGTGTGTGTGTGTGTGTGTGTGTGTGTGTGTGTGTGTGTGTGTGTGTGTGTGTGTGTTGGTTTTTCTGTTTATTTATTTTGGTGTATACTCTCATATATCAGTTTTTTTGCACGTAGTTTCTTTTTTTTTTTTTTTTTTTCGTTTATTTTGTATAGGTGGCCGGTTTGGTGGTGGTGGTGGTGGTGGTGGTGGTGGTGGTGGTGGTGGCGGTGGAGGTGGCGGTGGTGGTGGTATGTTATCGCTCCTCTGTCTGTTGTTATTTATGTGCTGCGTTACATGTTACGCTGCTCGTACATCAACAAGTTAGAAGATCTCCTCCTCGTTGCCCATCGCACTATATCTTTTGTAATTGTGTCCCCTCTGCATACACACACACGCACACACTCACTATCACTCTTTTCTATCTTCCATATTTCAAAAGTATCTTAAACCTCTATTTCTTCTTTTCTTTCTATCTAACACAGCCTTAACCTTTTTCAATACTGGGACACGTTTTTACCATTTACGATTAGACCAGTTTATTGACATTAGGAAGGGTCTATGGAGGTCAGAAGATTAATGGCCACAGTCTTCACTATTTCAATCCCTGACATAAGTTTCTGAAGCTGTATAAAACCACCGAATAGTAAGGACAATGAATATGAAACCCGTCATGGTACTCAAGAGGTTAATTACTATTCATTTTCTTTTCCTTTCCTTTTTTAATTTAGTTTCTCTCTATCTGAAGTGTCAAGCCGCAGTGCGTGGAGACTTCAATGAATCAATAAACCTCACGCTAAGACTCTCCAATGTGTGTGTGTGTGTGTGTGTGTGTGTGTGTGTGTGTGTGTGTGTGTGTGTGTGTGTGTGTGTGTGTGTGTGTGTGTGTGTGTGTGTGTGTGTGTGTGTGTGTGTGTGTGTGTGTGTGTGTGTATTCCCTTTGAGACCGGTTACTTTATCACGAGGAGAAGAGTATTGGAGAATCAGGTGTGGGAGGAAATTGCCTTAATGTATGTAAATATATTATGTAAAAAGCATAAGCCCCACTCTCCCCCTCCCTCTTTCACTCTCTCTCCCTGCCTCTTTTTTTCCCCCTCCCTTCCTCTCTCTCTCTCTCTTTTTCTCTCAAGTCCTATCAGCTCTTTTTTTTTGTTTTGTTATTTTTTCCCTCTCCTTCCCGCTCGCCTTTCGCTCTCGGAACCACTTTTTGTGTCCCATCTCTTGACGTTTCTTAAAATATTTGTGTTTTTCCAGCTGCAATATTTTCCAGGCCGCCCCTCGAGACTCGCCCTTTGATCCAAGACCTTCAGGTAAACGCGAGGTGAAGGTAATTCTTTGTTAGCTCCTTGCTGGGAAGGTAAGAGACAGACAGACAGACAGACAGACAGACAGACAGACAGAGAGAGAGAGAGAGAGAGAGAGAGAGAGAGAGAGAGAGAGAGAGAGAGAGAGAGTACTAGTATAAAAAAAAGGACAGTCCTAAGAATCCAATATTTCGTTAAACTATCTTTCTTTAATCTCTCTCTCTCTCTCTCTCTCTCTCTCTCTCTCTCTCTCTCTCTCTCTCTCTCTCTTACCTTCCCAGCAAAGAGCAAACACTCCCACTTCAACCACGGCTCACTCTGTACTACAACGACAACTGGCACTGGAGACTATAGCTCAGGTGTCGTCTTCCCTTCCTGTGCCTCGTCTCCTCTACACCGATGGCTCCGTTCAAGCTGATGGACGGGCAGGGTGTACACTCTTAATTCTCCCCAGACACGGACGCCTGGAGGCTGGACTGGCCGACGTCTCCCAGATTACTCCAGTTCCACCTTCGGCGAGCTCTATGGCATCTTCGACACAATCAGCCTTCTGTGCCAGCGTGGACTCAGTGCGATGGTTATCTGTGACTCTAATACAATTTGTACATTTGTAATTGTTTTGGTCTGACGCTTTTGAGCGCAATAAATTAAATCAAATCAAATCAAATCTCTCTCTCTCTCTCTCTCTCTCTCTCTCTCTCTCTCTCTCTCTCTCTCTCTGACATTCATTCGTTATCCTCCTCCTCCTCCTCCTTCTCCTCCTCCTTCTCCTTCTTCTTCTCCTCCTCCTCCTCCTCCTCCTCCTCCTCCTCCTCCTCCTCCTCCTCCTCCTCCTCCTCCTCTTCCTCCTCCTCCTCCTCCTCCTCTTTATCCTACTATTTTCCTTAATCCTCATTGCCTTCTTTTCTTAATCTTTCTCCTCCACCCTCGAGTACTTCCACTCAGTATCACAATATCTTACTTCTCTGACCTCCTCCTCCTCCTCCTCCTCCTCCTCCTCCTCCTCCTCCTCCTCCTCCTCCTCCTCCTCCTCCTCCTCCTCCTCCTCCTCTTGACCTTCTTTCATTATAGGTCATTTAAAGAGAATGGCCGCAGCAGCTCAGTCCCCGCCATCCCTTCCCCCCCTTGAAAAAAAAAAAAAAAAATAATAATTAAACCCCGCACCACTTTCACACACAGCTGCACCTCCTGGCCCTTCCCGTCCCCCCCCCCGCCCCATCGGAGCCAACACCTGCCTAAAGACCACTGCTTCATTGCCTCTAAAAAAAAAAATGTATGTATCAAAATGCACATGTTGAAAAATAATGGAAAAAAGAAAAGTTTGCATATAGAAGTTACATTATTTTTTCGTCACTTTGAATATAATTGGTATGATTTTTTTCCTTCCTTTGTTTTCATTGATTAATATTGGAGTCTTGTGTGTGTGTGTGTGTGTGTGTGTGTGTGTGTGTGTGTGTGTGTGTGTGTGTGTGTGTGTGTGTGTGTGTGTGTGTGTGTGTAATTCACTGTTTGATCTGCTGCAGTCTCTGACGAGACAGCCAGACGTTACCCTGCGGAACGAGCTCAGAGCTCATTATTTCCGATCTTTGGATAGGCCTGAGACCAGGCACACACCACACACCGGGACAACAAGGTCACAACTCCTCGATTTACATCCCGTACCTACTCACTGCTAGGTGAACAGGGCTACACGTGAAAGGAGACACACCCAAATATCTCCACCCGGCAGGTGTGTGTGTGTGTGTGTGTGTGTGTGTGTGTGTGTGTGTGTGTGTGTGTGTGTGTGTGTGTGTGTGTGTGTGTGTGTGTGTGTGTGTGTGTGTGTGTGTGTGTGTGTGTGTGTGTGTGTGTGCTGTTTTTTTTTCAATATTCTATTCCTATTATTTTCTCATATAGCATTTTTTTTTCCTCTAGTTCATTTAAATTTCGTTCTGTTCTTTTTTTCATTTCCATATCTCTCTCTCTCTCTCTCTCTCTCTCTCTCTCTCTCTCTCTCTCTCTCCCCTTGTGACGTCAAACGCGGCTCCTAATTATAGTAAGTTTCATGTTGAACGCGGTGCTTTTAACGTAATCACCAAGTAACGTAATGAAAACTGTATCCAATGATGACCCTTGACTTTTTAATACCATGCTAATAATCCTGAAATATTCGTGGCTTACAACGTGATCACCCACTCCAATTAAGAACACAAGGGAAGCTGCAATACAAAAAAAAAAAGCCAGATGGTCCTCGCACGGTTGTCTCTTCTCGCACTGTTGTCTCTTCACGTCTCAAGTGACTGATGATTAATGAGCTGGTCAGTTAACCCCCTTGAGTACCATGACGCGTTCCCCTATTCAATCTGCTTACTATTTGGTGATTTTATGCAGCTTCAGAAACTTGTGTGGGTGATTAAGATAGTGAAGACTCTGGCCATTAATCTTCTGACCTCCATAGACCCTTCCTAATGTCAATAAGATGGTCTATAATTACACAAATCTCAAGGTAAAAAAAAATGTCCCAGTATTCATGAAGGAGTGAATAAGTAAGCGAAAATCGTCTCTCCTTTAGTTCATTTTTCATGAGAGAGATAATTAGTTGGTTCCTTTTTCTTTACGTGGGTATGTTTTCTATCATTGTGTCTTCCTAGTTTGTGCTTAGAGAGAAAAGAAAGGTTAATGGAAAGAGAGAAAGAGAGTCATGTTGCAGATGTAGGTGGTTAGACTGAAAGATTAGGTCATTTTCTGAAGAGAGAGAGAGAGAGAGAGAGAGAGAGAGAGAGAGAGAGAGAGAGAGAGAGAGAGAGAGAGAGAGAGAGAGAGAGAGAGAGAGAGAGAAATCAATAACTAGCAGATGTAGCAGTATACTGTTAATATGTAAGTAGAAATAACGCTAGATAAATAATGGATAGTAGATAAATGAATAAATATTAAATTACAAGTAAATAACTGACATATATAATAAAAATAACTGAACGGAAACACATACAATTACACAAATACACAAAACAAACACTGAATGAATAATCACAAAATAATAAATATGTGACAAAAAGCATAAGGTAATAAATCAAAAGGCAACAAACTTCACGCACACACACACACACACACACACACACACACTTTACGCAACAAAACCTCAACAGACACACGTTAGCCGAGCAACAAAACACATTTAAACTTGCCCCGACAAATCATCATGCACTCCGCCTCGCTATGAGTTCTCGCCAAGTGCTCGAGTTAGAAGTTCTTTGAGTTAATTCGCGGAAAAATGTCACAAGCACGATAGCGTCTGGCGGCGTTCAATTCTTCCCGGGGGTCGCTAAACGATGCAAGTTTAATTGGAAACCTGAAGAGCCGCTGTGTGTGTGTGTGTGTGTGTGTGTGTGTGTGTGTGTGTGTGTGTGTGTGTGTGTGTGTGTGTGTGTGTGTGTGTGTGTGTGTGTGTGTGTGTGTGTGTGTGTGTGTGTGTGTGTGTGTTATCGAGTTATCCATTATTGTAAATGTTGTTCCAATGACTTTACGTACACCATAATCTAATTCATATGCATTATGCTTTATTTACTCTGTATTATTTGGGAAATGAAAACATATCTATCTATCTGTTTATTTATTTATTTATTTATTTATTTTTTTTTTTTTTGTGTGTGTGTGTGTGTGTGTGTGTGTGTGTGTGTGTGTGTGTGTGTGTGTGTGTGTGTGTGTGTGTGTGTGTGTGTGTGTGTGTGTGTGTGTGTGTGTGTGTGTGTGAACATGTATTAAACGAATGATGTTTCCAATAAAAAGTTTTCAGTAATCTAATTTTCCTCTTCTAACTCTTCCTCTTTCTCTACTTCATCATTCGAGAGAGAGAGAGAGAGAGAGAGAGAGAGAGAGAGAGAGAGAGAGAGAGAGAGAGAGAGAGAGAGAGAGAGAGAGAGAGAGAGAGAGAGAGAGAGACGATTAGGTAATAAAAATTTAACACACTTATACAAATAACATCACACAGACCCTTTCACAAAAAAAAAACGCTAATAACGATCAAATAGAATGGCAAGAAGGTAGGAGAAAATAAATTAAGTTTAAAAGAGAGAGAGAGAGAGAGAGAGAGAGAGAGAGAGAGAGAGAGAGAGAGAGAGAGAGAGAGAGAGAGAGAGAGAGAGGAGGTGGAGGGGAGGGGTAGATGAGGGCGAAGGTGGAAGAGGAGTGGCGCGAGGGCTCTTCCCTGCCTTCAAGTGATCCACCTTGCCAATGGTCTTTGAAACCTTCACACCACGGAGGCCAGAAGTGTCTCATAACCACACCTGCCTCCTCTCAACCTCGCCGCGGATCACTCCCACCCTTTGTCGCCAACTCTTCTCCTCCTCCTCCAAGACCACCTCCTCCTCCTCCTCCTCCTCCTGTTCCTCCTCCTCTTCTTCCTTTTCCTCCTTGTGGGTTAAAGAAAAGGAGGGCTGAGTTTAGGAATTCTATGGCAGGGTACAAAATCTGGATGGTAGTTATATTTTTTGTGTTTAATCGTGTTTGTTTATTCTTTTTCTTATTTTCTTTGTTCTTCTTCACCATTATTTCCCAACTTTTCCTCCTCTTTCTTCTCCTCCTCCTCCTCTTCTTCTGGTCTTCCTCCTCTTGTTTCTCCTCGCGGCCTGAAGAGTAAGGCTTGGTTTTAAAAGTGTAAGGAAGAATACATAGTTTGGAAGAATATTATATAACCAATTTTTGTATATTTTCTTCCTTCTTTGCTTCTCCTTTTTCTTCTTTTCTTCCTTCCCATCCTTTAACCCTCTGCAAAGTCTAAATCCTCCTCATCCTCCTCATCCTCCTCCTCCTTCTCCTTGTACGCTAAAAAGGAAGGCTTGGTTTGAAAATCGTAAAGGAAAAGTTATGGTTTGGAAAATATATTGTAAAGAATTGTCTATTTTTCTGATTATCATTATTATTTTTATTGTTATTACTATTATTATTATTATTATTATTATTATTATTACTAGTTATTATTATTGTTATTATTATTATTATTATCATTATTATCCTCATTATTTTTCCTGATCCTTGCAGAACGCAGGTGATGTGATTAGTCTCTCATCTCTCATCTCTCTCTCTCTCTCTCTCTCTCTCTCTCTACCGCCCCTTCCTCACAATTTTCTCCTCTAGCCTCCCGGCCTATCGGACAATATTTATCCCCGGCGGAGGCACACACGCCATCATTACGCAGTTTGCACAGGATGAACGTCAACAAGGCATCCACGAAGCTACCAAAACTGCGCATGCGAGGCTAAGTAACCAGCCAGTGTGCAGAGCCAGTGGGCAGAAAATGAGAAGTGGGTGTGTTTGCCTGGCTAGCGAGGAAGGGCACGGTGGACTCGACTACATAAAGTGTCGGTTGGCAGCCATGTGGAGATCGTAAGATGTAAGAAAAGGAGAAGAAATCCACTCAATTTACTGTCTTCTCAATATAGAATCAGAGTTTGAACAGTTTCCATGCTGCATTTAATCTACTGCTTTCTAAAGGCTTTAATTGAAGTGACACGGGTTTTTAACTCTTTCAATACTGGAACACATTTCTTCCATGATTTTTGGGCATGATTGGATAATTCTATTCATATTAGGAAGGGTTCATGGGGGTCAGAAGATTGATGGCCAGTCTTCACTATCTTAACCCCCACATGCATTTCTGAAGTTGCATGAAATCACTAAATAGAAGGTAGAATTAATATGAAAACGCGTCATAGCACTTGAAATTCAGGTTGAGGGCCTTTTGTCATAGTTCTACTCAGAAAGCAACAACATTTCTTCGTTATTAACAGGATACGTTTTCTTTTGAAAGGCTCCGCTTTGAGTTTAACAATTTTTTTTTTTTTTCGGTTCTAGTGACAGAATAACGAGATTTCTACAACACTAACTGAAGAAAAGTCTTGAAAATCTGGCTAATAAATTTGTAGCCTTTGAAAATAATAAAGGCAGCACAAATGGTGTTTTTTTATGGTTCTAATGTTAAATTACTAAGATGTCCACGTAAATAAAAGGAGAAACAGTCGTGAGAACAAAGCTAATCATCTCTGTTGCCTTTGAAAATAGTGATGGCGAAAGAGTGGACCGTTTCAGACTACCATTCACAATTTCTCTCTCCTGCCTTCAGTTATTGTTCTCCTATCTGGTGTTACATTGAGATTCGGGAAGCGAGGTGGCGATGGTGCTGGTGATGGTGGTGATGGTGGTAGTGGTGATCGTAAGGGAGGGGTAAGGAGACAGTTGGTGAGAGAGAGAGAGAGAGAGAGAGAGAGAGAGAGAGAGAGAGAGAGAGAGAGAGAGAGAGAGAGAGAGAGAGAGAGAGAGAGAGAGAGAGAGAGAGAGAGAGAGAGAGAGAGAGAGAGAGAGAGAGTGTGTGTGTGTGTGTGTGTGTGTGTGTGTGTGTGTGTGTGTGTGTGTGTGTGTGTGTGTGTGTGTGTGTGTGTGTGTGTGTGTGTGTGTGTGTGTGTGTGTGTGTGTGTGTGTGTGTAAGGGAGTGAGGGAGAGAAGAGGGAGCTTGGTGGTCCCTCCTCAATTCCTGCTTCATTGTTTTCGCTTCAGGACTCCAACGCTCCCTCAAGGCTACTCAGATTTCAGACAAAGGCACTTAGAGAGAGAGAGAGAGAGAGAGAGAGAGAGAGAGAGAGAGAGAGAGAGAGTGAGTGAGTGAGTGAGTGAGTGAGTGAGTGAGTGAGTGAGTGAGTGAGTGAGTGAGTGAGTGTGTGTGTGTGTGTGTGTGTGTGTGTGTGTGTGTGTGTGTGTGTGTGTGTGTGTGTGTGTGTGTGTGTCATCCGCCTATCATCCCCCATCCATAAATCTGTCAAAGCTTCTAAGGTTACCTGTTACATGAGCAATAACAAGCTGATTATTGAGTCCATGTAAGAGATTTTACCTTTTTCGAGCTACCTAGACATCTAAAACACTTGTATAAAGAGAGAATGTTTCAAAAGTTGGTGTTGAATGGATTAAAGAAACACTTCAGACATCTCCAGTTTTGAACAATATTCCTTCTATTAGCACCTTCATTTGGGAACTGGTATCACAGCGCAATTTTTTTTTTTTTCTCAGTTTAGCAGCCGTTGGCCAGTGCGTCCCTAAGAAAGAAAATACTAGACCATTTTAGCCATTAAAAGATGAAAATACAAAAACGGTGCAAGGAAAAGTAGACAAAAAGACAACGTTCCTAACCTAACTTTGTCTATAGCGCTCCCAAGCCCGGCACAGGATAAGCTTCGTTGTTGTTCTTTCCTTTTCTTTATTCCATAGGATATTTTTGGTGATGGTTTTTATCTGTTTTATTTGGGTTACAATTGTTTTTAGGTATTGCTAAGACTGACGTTCCTGTACACTGTGGTCAATAAACTATCTATCTATCTGTGTATCTATCTATCTATCTATGGGAGGCAGTAGTGTGCTGGTGATCAAATAGCGGGCAGGCACAAGGCAACCACAGCGCACCACAAGGCTGAGAATGTAAACACAGATATGAGAGGTGTTACAGGCATACCACCACCACCAACGCAACAATCATCATCATAGGGGAGAGAACAAGACAGCCACAGCCACAGCGCCCCTCAAGGCTCCGGCGGCGCTACCTTTCCTCTTCACAGCATCCCTCGGTTATCACGCCTCGCCGCTAACCCAAACAGACACGCTGGTTCTCAGAGGCAATTTCATCACAGGCTATTTACGTGTCAAAACACCTGAGGGCAGCAATGAGTGACGCTCCATCGGGTAGGTGAGCAAAGCAATACTCGAGCAATCAGGCTGAGCAGCGTTAATGGCCCCCACCACCTGAGACGCGACGCCAGCACAGCCACTCCTCCCTCGCCGCACCACCTTTCCCGGGAGAAGAGGCGAAGGGAACGAGATGCTGTAGTGGTGGTGGTGGTGGTGGTGGTGGTGGTGGTGGTGGTGGTGAAGATGATGGTATGTAATGTATTTAGTACGATTATATATCCGTTTTCTTTCACATATACGCACAAGATAATATTCCTGAAAAGTGTAAAAATATACTCTCAGGATCCGAAAAGACAATTGAATCACAGAACAAAATAGGTAATACAAATAAAACATCTCTGGCAACAACAACAACAACAACAACAACAACAACAACAACAACAACAACAACAACAACAACAACAACAACAACAGGGAAGGGGAGCGGGAAGCAGTTGGTGAGGGGAGCGGTATATGATAACCATGAACCGAGACACAGATACAGTCTCTCTCTCTCTCTCTCTCTCTCTCTCTCTCTCTCTCTCTCTCTCTCTCTCTCTCTCTGTAATGTCAGCACCAGCAGGCATCCTCTCCCCCTTAATGGTGAGTTTGATGACAATAACACCATCCCAGTCTGAGCCAATGCTGATCACATACCCGGCTTGCCTCCATCCAGGATTTAGGATTAAGCAGGTTTATCCCTAGAACGCCGCTGCTGCCCACTGAGCGTCCTGGAGAGGCTCACTGGCGGATGCAATACAGCAGAGGCGTCCAACATGAGAAAATACGTTAGTCTCTCAAATATCATTCCCGTTATCGTAGTTCAGCGGCACTAATCCTTGAGCACATGGCCTCTCAGAAGGACGAGGACAGAGGTGATTTGCTGGTGTTCTCTTAAATGCTTCTTTCTCACTGGTTATGTAGATTTACTTATCAATTATCACAAGAATCTTACTAATCACAACTCGAGGACAAAAAAAGTAATAAAAAATACACTTATACATAATTAGTGCCGACCTCGCCAGGATTCGAACCTGGAATCTTCTGATCCGTAGTCAGACGCGTTATCCGTTGCGCCACGAGGCCGTGAAATAGTTCGTGATTAATATTGGACAGAGTCAACGTAGATCCTTCTTTCTTTATTAGTATTGACATTAAACATAATATGAGAGTTGATTCCATACACAAGTTCTTAGAAGGATTATCATGGACTACAGACTGAGAGAGAGAGAGAGAGAGAGAGAGAGAGAGAGAGAGAGAGAGAGAGAGACTCGCAAACTATGCCATCTATTTTGGGAGCTCTCTCTCTCTCTCTCTCTCTCTCTCTCTCTCTCTAACACTTTTTT
>NC_059272.1:18900985-18908485 GCF_017591435.1 Portunus trituberculatus | reverse complement strand
AAGTTTGTTTACCGTCATTCAAGGTTGCAGAGGACAGGTCACCAGGTGAATATGTTCCTTTTACCTTATCCAACATTTTATGCAAGCTCTTCCATAAATAAATAAATACAATACGCGTCTTTCAAAACAAAAAGTATAGAAATGAAGAAACAATATCCTTTAAATCAAGAAGTTAACAAAAAAATAATAATAATAATAGACCTGCCTCTAAGTCTCTTTCAAAAAATAAATAAAATAGGCGTCTTTCAAAACTAAAAGTATAGAAATTAAGAAACAATATCATTCATACTAAAAACAAACAAAAAATAATAACAATAATAATAATAATAATAATAGACGTGTCTCTTAATTTCTTCCCCAAAAAATAAATACATAAATAGGCGTCTTTCGAAACCAATAGAAGTATGAAAAATAAGAAACAAAAGCCTTGAAGCTAAAAAGCAAACAAAAAATGATAACAATAACAATAATAACAACCGTTTCTCTCAACCTCTTCCAACAAAATTAATAAAACAGGCGTCTTTCAGAAACAAAAGAGTATAAGAATAAGAAACAACCAAATCATTCAAACCAAAAAGTAAGCAAAAATTAAGAACAATAATAATAATAACAATACACGTGTTTCTAAATCTCTTCCAAAAAAATAAATCAATTAAATGGGCATCTTTCAGAATTAAAAGTACAAAAATAAGAATCAATATCCTTCAGAACCGAAAAGTAAACAAGAAAAAAAAGATAACAATAACAGACGTGTCACTCAATCTCATCAACACTGTTCTCAGCTTCAAGAGCAGCAACACCGCCAGCCAACGCACTTCCTCCTCCATTAACATTCAATTCTCATTAGCGCGTCAGCCCGTCACCGCGCTGCCGCCAACCTTCACTGGCACATCCCCTGTTAAGCGCAGCGCAGTAATTAGTCCCTGGGCAGGTGTGACGGGAAGGGAGGTAGACTGTAGTAGGGAGAGTTGGGGGGAGTTGAAGAGAGTGAGGTGAGTGTGTCAGAGATGGTGTGTGTTGATGATGGGGAAGTGGAAGATTTGAGTGTGTTAGTGGAAGGAGATGGTTGGGGGCGAGAGAGAGATGTGAGCGGGTGAGGAAAAGTTATTGAGGTATGAGAGGAGCATTAACTGGTGAGGAAATGAGTGTGTGAGGATGACAGAACACGTGTATGAGGGAATGCTAACGATAGTAGTGGTTCTGGGATGACTATAAGGAAAGAAAAGAAGTGGTGAGCATAATGTACAAAATAAAAGGAGAGGAACCAGCGGGTAAGGATAAACACAGAAAGGGCATGACGGAAGTGCGGACGGGAGACGTGTGGGAAGTTAGTGGGAGTGCAAATGGCAGGGCAAAAGTGGGGAAGGACATTGTGTGAAGATGTGTGGGAAGGTGTAGGAGGAAAGGAAGGAGGGTAGTGACATGTAGTGTAGGAAGTGGAGTGGGAAGACTGAAGTGGTATATTAGCGTGGGATGGGGCGGGAAAAAATGCTTAGATGAGGGGGGGGTGAAAGGAGCGTAGGCAGATGGCGTGGGATGGGAAGCTGCAGTAGGAGCGTGGGGAAGACGAATGGCAAGGTCTTCTGGGAGGGAGTGGGGCTTTATGGAGTGTAGGTTGTGGGCCGGTGACGCGTGAAGACCAATGGACTGACACAATCCTATCACCCTGTGTGTGTGTGTGTGTGTGTGTGTGTGTGTGTGTGTGTGTGTGTGTGTGTGTGTGTGTGTGTGTGTGTGTGTGTGTGTGTGTGTGTGTCACCTCGGTCGCCTGCTAGTCACCCAGCCAGTCTTCCCCATTACGGAGCGAGCTCAGAGCTCATAGACCGATCTTCTGGTAGGACTGAGACCACATCAACACACAACACACACCGGGAAAGCGAGGCCACAACCCCTCGAGTTACATACCGTACCTATTTACTGCTAGGTGAACAGGGGCCACACATTAAGAGGCTTACCCATTTGCCTCGCCGCTTACCGGGACTCGAATTCGGCCCTCTCGATTGTGAGTCGAGAGTGCTAACCACTACACTACGCGGTGTGTGTGTGTGTGTGTGTGTGTGTGTGTGTGTGTGTGTGTGTGTGTGTGTGTGTGTGTGTGTGTGTGTGTGTGTGTGTGTGTGTGTGTGTGTGTGTGTGTGTGTGTGTGTGTGTGTGTGTGTCTAATGAAATCATTTATCGTAAATCATCTAAAGCAATGAACCAGAAATAAAAACAAAGCAATATTAACGCAGCAACAAATCATAATATTGAGACATATAATCACAAATGATGCAATTAATTAAGCAACAGAAAAAACAAAACAATTCATACGCTTTTCATATATCTTAACAATATCAGATGTTCTTATCTTAAAGTTGGTTAAAATGTTATAAATCATTTTCTAAACTACTTCAAAAATATATACAATTATTTTCATATGATATCCTTACTTGTTAAATTATTGATATAACTAAGCTACCCATATTAAACTAACCTCTTTCCTTACCCTGAAGAAACGTAACTCCTTCACTCGCATTATCATCCATATCATTATTCTATCCCCGAGAAACTTTCCTTCCGTATCACTGAGAAACATGACTGAATTTTGCTGCACTTTCTTTGAGGTCACGAGGAAAAGAGGTTAAGATTTTCAGCACACTTCCTCTCGCGGTGCTCTATGTGACTGGTGCCGTGAAGAGTGAGTGAGGGCTGGTAGTGCTCAAGTCAAGGGTGAAGTGGCGAGGTAGAGGTGTGGAGGTGTGGTGGTGTATAATGGTTGTGGTGGCTGTTAAAGGATAGGATTCTTGGTATATATATATATATATATATATATATATATATATATATATATATATATATATATATATATATATATATATATATATTTTTATATTTCTCCTTTTCTCTCATTTTTTCGCATTAGTTTTCTCTCTCTCTCTCTCTCTCTCTCTCTCTCTCTCTCTCTCTCTCTCTCTCTCTCTCTCTCTCTCTCACGCGTCTAAGGAAAGAATAAGAGATAAACGAACATTTTCACGAATCTTACCCTTTCTCGTTTTCATAACCCGGAAATATCTATATCGATTGCCAATGCTGAGCTCACCACTATCGTGCCTTGAATATTCCCCCTTTGATATGATTAGAACCTGTTTTCACTCTGCCCTTAAGAAAACACCCCCGTTGGATTCAATTTAAGACCTGCAGGTATAATCTTTCTTGGAGGAGGAGCCGGGAAGAGGAGGATAAGGATAGAATGAATAGAAGACGAGGGATGGTGGTGATTTCACTTTGCCTTCGAGAAAACACAACAATTTTTTATTAGATTTAAGGCGTTGAGTTGCAATTTCTGACCATTTCTCTAGTATTTTTTTTTTCTTTGTTATGGCATATAGGGGGTGTAGGCATACTTGAAGAGCATATATGGGAAGCGCTGTTAAGTTTCCGCCCATTAGTGGCACAGGTAATTATATTTATAGTGGTACCCATATTAGGGTTCATATCACCACCCAAGCGCATCTTTGGTGTAACCATCTAGAACCTGGGTATCATGATGACATGTAGGTAACTTTAAACCAATCGACAAATGGCATAGCTTCAAAGCGGTATGTGGTGGGATTCGAACCAACGTGTGGCCGTCTGCCCGATCCCACGCTCACCACCTTATCCACTACTCCACCGCATGGAGCTTTGTGGGAGAAGGAAGATGGAACGGATGAAAGGCGAGGGATGGCGGTAATGGTTGTGATGGTGGTGATGGTGGTGGTGATGGTAGTTACTTCACTCCATCAGCCCTACAGGAGGAGCCACACAACGCCACGCCGCACTATGCCACACCACGCCACGCCACACGCTCTCCTGCCGCGGCCGCTGTGAGAGAAGTATTAAATGCAGACAAGTGTTCATCTCACTGCGCCGCCTCCACCATAACCATCACTCACTCTCACGCTAGGTGGCGCCACAACCACCATCACCACCACCACCGTTACAGACACCATCACTGCCTCCACCCACACTCTCCCACCACCTCTTCGCTCATCACTTTACACTTTTCTATCCTCTTCTCCTGGGTAGTAGTAGTAGTAGTAGTAGTAGTAGTAGTAGTAGTAGTAGTAGTAGTAGTAGTAGTAGTAGTAGTAGTAGTAGTAGTAGTAGTAGTAGTAGTAGTAGCCTTTAATATTATACTTTTATTATAGACCAATGGATTTCCTATTTCCTACTCTACTTATAAAGCCACATGTACCCTTTGTTCTCCTCCTACTCCTACTCCTACTCCTCTTCTTCTTCTTCTTCTCCTACCCCTAGTCCTACTCTTCTTCTTCTTCTTCTTCTTCTTCTTCTACTCTTCTTCTTCTTCTTCTTCTTCTTCTTCTTCTTCTTCTTCCTCCTTCTCCTCCTCCTCCTCTTTTTCCTCCTCTTCTTCAGGTCTTCTCTTCACTAGTCCGGGAGTTGATGTAACAAAAGGCTTTCTCATGCATGTCTTGGAGGGCATGAAATAGTCGTGTGTCTCTCTCTCTCTCTCTCTCTCTCTCTCTCTCTCTCTCTCTCTCTCTCTCTCTCTCTCTCCAACACACACACACACACACACACAGGCAATCAGTCAATTACTCAGACAGGCAGACAGGCAGGCAGACAGACAGACAGACAGACAGACAGACAGACAGACAGACAGACAGACAGACAGACAGACAGACAGACAGACAGAGGCACATACTGAATAAAACATATTTACAACTTTTAAATTCAACGCTTTTTTTTTTCGCCTTAAAATGCTGGTGATTTCTCTTTTTTTTTTTTTTATCTTTTTTCTTTCCTAGAATTTGCGCTTCATATTCATGCCCGTGACAGTGTTTACAAATGTTTACCGACTATTAATCCTTTCACTGCTGTGATCCTCCTTTGTCAGCATCCAGAGCTCTGTAAAAATGCATTTACAGGAGACACACACACACACACACACACACACACACACACACACACACACACACACACACACACACAAAGAGAAAGACAAAACAGAACATTATTTTTCATCTATTTTTTCCAAGCTATAGAACAGTTTAACCCTTTGATTGTTATGTCACGCTTCCACGATCCACAATCTTGTCTGCTTTCGTGCTTATAATCTTACTGTTCATTCTCTCTATTTCTTTACTTTCTTCTTCATTCCTGTCTCGTTCTTCTTTCTTAGGTGTTTCATTTCTTCTTCGTGATTCTTGGGTTACAGCAGCCACCTGGTACATCTCCCCTCACCCGCACACCACTCCCAGAACTTTTTTATTTTACAGACACAGGAGCAGGAGGAGGAGGAGGAGGAGGAGGAGGAAGAAAGAAGAGGAAAGCGAGGTGAATTTGGTTAGGTTAGATTTGGTTAGGGTGAGTTCAGTTGAGATAGTTGGGTTAGTTACGTTTAGTTAAAACAGGTAAGGAAAGGTTTAAGTGAGGTTGCGTCTTATTAAGTTATAGACCGGGAGCCCAGGAGGGTCAGCCTAGCTGAAAAGTATACCAATTTTCCTTTGTATAATGTCGTAGGGAGCATATGACAGATCATCAAAGTGGGAGTCTGCCGGGTACCCTGTGGTGGG
Organism: Portunus trituberculatus; assembly: GCF_017591435.1. Taxonomy (NCBI): domain Eukaryota; kingdom Metazoa; phylum Arthropoda; class Malacostraca; order Decapoda; family Portunidae; genus Portunus; species Portunus trituberculatus. The sequence goes on along the minus strand of NC_059272.1, from coordinate 18,902,927 downwards.
TGTGGCTGTCAGACCTAAAACAATAATCCAGGATTATTGAGCTAGGTCAGCTCAAAAGTGTACCACATGAGATTCCTATTTGAATATACCATATAGATACGCAAGTTATTATCTGGTATTGCCAGACATTTACAGTGGTGGGTTGGCCTGCCAGACTTACGTACTTGTCCCACCAAAATTGACCTAGACCAGCTGAAATCCGTACCACTTGAAACCAACTGGAAAATATTCGGCATCACCCCAGGTACTATGAATGAGCATTGCCAGACAGTTTTAGTGGTGGGAAACCCCTGCCAGACACACCCAAAAGTTGAGCTAGATCAGCTGAAATCCGTACCACTTGAAACCAACTGGAAATTGTTCGGCATCACCCCAGGTACCATGCATGAGCATTGCCAGACAGTTTCAGTGGTGGGAAACCCCTGCCAGACACACCCAAAAGACTACACCTCTATAAATGTTGCTGGATTACCAACAATATTAAAGTACATTTAATAAGACATTGAAGATTCATATACATAAAGCTGTCTGTAAAGAACGGAGTTTGATTTAAAAGGACGTTGGGTGAGAACAGCACATTGGGGCTTGAGAGGGTGGAGAGAGGGGGGGAGAGGGAAATGTATGTGGCATGGTTTAACACCAAAATAGTATATATACAGGTTTTATAATGAAGTAATTCTGGTACATACTTAGTTAACAGATCTGGCATGGGATGGCCAGGCTGTTTGATACCAAAATTCTATACAGATTTTATAATGAATTGTTCCGGTCAAGGCGCTGAGGTCCACATCTGTCTCGACAAATACGTGGAAAACTCCATCAAAGATAGCGAGAGGAAGCTGCGCGGGGCTGAGGATGCAACATACACTGTCACTGGAGCAGAGCAGACAATCAGGCCCTCCTGGGCTCCTGCTCTATTAGGTTAGGTTAAGTTTCATTACAATACTTTAAGCTGGGTAACACTTAACAAGGCGAGGTTAGGTTTGGTTAGGTAACACTACCTTAGATATCACTGAGTTTGGCCGGGTTACGTTAGTTTAGGTAAAAGTGCAGTATTATCTTGTGCGTTTCGGATGTCTAGAATGAAGAGAGAAGAAGGAAGAAAGGAGCGAAAAGAAGATAGAAGAGGATAAGAGCGAGGGACGTGGCAGCGAATGAGGCGGCTTTGGAAGTGGAAGGTAGAGGGGGGTAACCTAGAGTCTGAGATCCAAAATACACCTAAAAACATACAGCTTACATCCTCTCGTTATCCTGAAATTACGCACGAAGCTTCTCACCAACACCTCATTGTCGACAGATCTACGGAAACACGAACGTAGGTGAAAAAAAAAAAAACCAGCAAACAACAGATTTTACATTATTCCATCTTTCCTTTGTAATCATTTAGTCAAAGAGGTCAATTTGGTCTCATTTTCTGACCTAACGTGACCTGACCTGACCTTATACTGACCTAATCACACGGAGAGAGAGAGAGAGAGAGAGAGAGAGAGAGAGAGAGAGAGAGAGAGAGAGAGAGAGAGAGAGAGAGAGAGAGAGAGAGAGAGAGAGAGAGAGATGGGGTGGGGCCGTTAGGAAGCGAGGAGTAAAAGGCGCAAGGGAGGAAGGGTGAGGCAGGTCAGGCGAGGAAGGTCAATAGCAATTATTAATACAGCGTCGGCTAAGTGTGGGTAGCGTAGGAAGAGGAAGAAAAGGAGGAGGAGGAGGAGGAGGAGGAGGAGGAGGAGGAGGAGGAGGAGGAGGAGGAGGAGGAGGAGGAGGAGAGAGAGAGAGAGAGAGAGAGAGAGAGAGAGAGAGAGAGAGAGAGAGAGAGAGAGAGAGAGAGAGAGAGTGGGTGGGGGAAATCAATGAAGGTGAGGTGAAGAGGAAGCCAAACAAGCAAGGAAAGTTATGGGTAAACACTATTATTATCATTATTATCATTATTATTATCATTATTATTATC
>NC_059272.1:18880985-18895985 GCF_017591435.1 Portunus trituberculatus | reverse complement strand
CCTATTAATGTATCTTTTTGGCGGGAAGTATGGACGAGGACCCTTCAACTCACCACGGCTGCTCCTCACACGCCACCGCACAGCCTCAATTATGGAAGTGCGTCACCAGTTCCCACTCGCCACTTCCTGGAACCTTTCGAATACGAGGCCGAGGATCATGCGGAAATCAGAGCAGTGGTTTCCCAGAACGTTAAAGAGTAAAGAGACATGCAGAGACACAGGCACACAGGCACGCAGGTACACAGGCACATTTCGATTGTAGGTTTTGATAGAACATAGGAGTAGGGTTTTGGTGATCGTTAAGAGGCAAAATAGACATGTAGGCGGGTTTCCATAGCGATAGGAATAAAGGAAATGTGGTTTTGAGATCGTTAAGAGAGAAAAGAAAAGGAAGGAAGGCACGTGTAGATATCCAAAGAGAGTTAAAGAAGGTAAAGTTAGAAGTTAACGAGACATCCAGACTGTAACTTTTGGGACTCGAATATAAACTAGCCATTATCATTTATCGTATTTTTTTCGTTATTTCAACGCTCCGTTCTTTTCTTTTCTTTTTTTCCTAATTCTATGTTAAAACGACAACTGTTTCCCCTGTGCCGTGTGTTCCAGGCCGAAGTGAAATGAAAGAGGAAAAACATGACATCAAATGTTAAATGAAAAAATAAAGCATGGAAACAGGAGGGTAAAAAAAAAAAAAAAAAAAAAAAAAAAAAAAAAGGGAGAGGGAAACCATTGCTGTAGCCGCCTCGACAATTAAGGCCAAACAAAAGACAGAAAAGAAAAACACGTTGAAATGAAACTGAAACGAAGCAAAATACGCACGCACGCACGCACGCACGCACACACACACACACACACACACACACACACACACACACACACACACACACACACACACTGGCGGCGAGTGTTTACTCCTTGCAGATGGAAAAAAGTTTAGTTTATCGTAAATACATAGATAGATAGATAGATAGATAGATAGATAGATAGATACATACATACATACATACATACATACATAGATAGATAAAGAGATAGATAGATTGATTGATAGACTGATTGATTGATTGATATATAGACAAATTAGTAGATTAAAGGCAGAAAAAGACAGATGACGGATGAATAGATAGATAAATAAACATGACAGATACAGTCTCAAAGATACAGACTTACAGGAAGACAAACAGACACATTTGAGGAGAGACAGAGCAAAGCGAGGCATAAGAAATTGATATGAATATAACGAAAGATGAAAGGGAAAAGGGAAGGAGAAAAAAATGGAGAGGAAGAGAAGAAGGAGAAGGAAAACAGAAATAGAGGAAAGGAAGGGAAGGAAAAAAGCGAGACGGAAAATGAAACAGTGTGAAAAGAAGAAAAAATATAAAAGGAAAGCGAAATTAAATGTTAATGAAAGAAAAAATAAAGAAAGAGGAAGGAAAGAAAATGAGAGAAGTGGAAAATAAAGAGGAAGATGAGAAGAGGAGGGGAGCCACACAAAGCACAAAGAATCAGTCCTGAACACAATTTTCTAAAGTCAACAAGCTGAACTAATGCTGTGTAAATTAATCAAATTCTAATTACTGTCATTACTGTACAAAAACTATTACAATGGATTACAAATATAAAGCATGGTGCAAAAAAAAAAAAAAAAAGGTGAATGTCAACACGATGAAGTAATGATAAGCAAACTTACCTTTATATATAATTAATTAATATCGAGAAGAAACAAAATAATATACATACAATAACCGAACAATAACAAACCACCATAAATTAATCAATCAAAACATAAACAAACTGTAAAAGAAGAAAGAATATAAACAACACAAACATCATTCACCAACAATAAGTAAGTAAAACTCCTTCACCAGTGCCATCTATTAAGCCAAGTCACGCAACCACCACCACCACCACCACCACCACCACCACCACCACTACTACTTCCACCGGTAATACTAAAGAGGGAAGGTGAGGTGAGGCTCCTGACACGTCATCAAGAAAGGAAGCGCGTCTTTTTATGTACATTTTAGATTCAAAGGGCATTACACGAGATACGACCTTCTGCCTTGCTGGATACGTAATTGTGTTAAGTAATGGTGCTGAGAGAGAGAGAGAGAGAGAGAGAGAGAGAGAGAGAGAGAGAGAGAGAGAGAATCCTTATACAATCATTACATAATTCAATTATAAGTGTATATGATTCTCTCTCTCTCTCTCTCTCTCTCTCTCTCTCTCTCTCCGTTCCAGCAACTCAGTAATACAAAACACAACGAGAAAAAGAGCAGGTGTTTATCATTCACACCACCGAAAGTTCATGAGAGAGAGAGAGAGAGAGAGAGAGAGAGAGAGAGAGAGAGAGAGAGAGAGAGAGAGAGAATGGGCATTTTTCGTGTTATCCTCGTTTTTATCTACGCTTCACTGACCGTGTTTCATCAACTAATGCATCACCAACACCACCCAATATACTAAGCAGAGAGAGAGAGAGAGAGAGAGAGAGAGAGAGAGAGAGAGAGAGAGAGAGAAACCACACCTTGCTATTTTTACCTTCCATCTCCTGCCTCTCTCTCTCTCTCTCTCTCTCTCTCTCTCTCTCTCTCTCTCTCTGCCTTAAACGCTAGAAACCGAAGCGCGCGATAGGATCTTCCAATTTTGAAAACGACAATATTGCGGCCTAACTTTTATAGACTGTGGATTCTAGAGTCTTTGGTGGGACTTCGTGAACAAGAAAACTCATCAGGGACTCAGATCGCCACTTATCTCAAAGCGTTTGAAGTCCGCAGCTGCCACGAACCGGTGAGAAAGAACGTGAAGGGGGCAAAAATAGGAAGATAAAAGAAGCAACAGGACCGAGAGATGAAGGAAAGGAGGAGGAGGAGGAGGACGACGACGACGAAGAAGGGATATGGAAAGAAGGAGAGGAAGAAATAGATGTGAGCCCGTGAGGAAAGGATGGAAGTGAAGAAAGAAGGGAAAAATTAGGAATATAAAGAAGCAACAAGACCAATAGATGAAGGAAAGGAGGAGGAGGAGGAGGAGGATGACGAGGACAACGGCGACGGCGAAGAAAAAGAAGAAGAATGAATGAATATGGAAAGTAAGAGAGGAAGAAATAGATATGAGCACGAGAAGAATGGAATGAAGTGAAGGAAGAAGTGGAAAGAAGAAGGGAAAATATGAAGATAAAGAAGTAACAAAATCGAGAGATGAAGGTCAAGAGAAAATAAGAAAGAAGATGAGAGAACAAATGAATAAGAAATTAGAAGAGGACTCTCAGTGAAGGAAAGTAAAGAAAAAAAAAAAGGATTATGACACGAAGGAGACACTGAAGGAGGTTGGTGCAGAAGGAAAAAAAAACAAAAAAACAAGAGGGAAAGAACTGGAGCTAAAAAAAAAAAAAGAAAAGGGAACATGATACAAAAATGGAAATAAGATAAAATAAATTAGTTATCATATAAAAGATAGTTGGATCACACAAGACAGGAAACATTATGGAGAAAACAAATAAAAGAATAAAAAACAGAAAAGAAGGAAGAGTTTGCAAAGGAAGAGCTGTATTACGATTCCACGCTGTCAGAAAACGAGAGGAGAATTACAGAAACCGCAGCGGACAGAGGACGGCGGCGGCTGACAGGGAATGCCTCGCCCAACGCTTCCCGTCAGTGGCAATGTTGGAGGCGAGGGTGGCAAGTCTGTCAGGATTGAGAGAGAGAGAGAGAGAGAGAGAGAGAGAGAGAGAGAGAGAGAGAGAGAGAGAGAGAGAGAGAGAGAGAGAGAGAGAGAGAGAGAGGAGAGGGAGAGAGAGGAGGGAGAGGGAGGGAGGGAGGGAGGGAGGGAGGGAGAGAGAGAGAGAGAGAGAGAGAGAGAGAGAGAGAGAGAGAGAGAGAGAGAGAGAGAGAGAGAGAGAGAAAGAAAGAAAGAAAGAAAGAAAGAAAGAAAGAAAGAAAGAAAGAAAGAAAGAAAGAAAGAAAGAAAGAAAGAAAGAAAGAAAGAAAGAAAGAAAGAGAGAGAGAGAGAGAGAGAGAGAGAGAGAGAGAGAGAGAGAGAGAGAGAGAGAGAGAGAGAGAGAGAGAGAGAGAGAGAGAGAGAGAGATTTGCAATTTAACATTATTTGATTTCCCATGTTTGTAATATTCAGAGAGAGAGAGAGAGAGAGAGAGAGAGAGAGAGAGAGAGAGAGAGAGAGAGAGAGAGAGAGAGAGAGAGAGAGATATTTTAGTAATCTTCACGCATACAACTCCATGACGAAATAGAAATAGGATTTGATTCATAAAATCATGAATAATTCTGCCACACCACGGCATGTAAAGGACTGGCTTACACACACACACACACACACACACACACACACACACACACACACACACACACACACACACACACACACACACACACACACACACACACACAGTTTTATTACCCATTACCAACGCACCTACGTACATTTTCCTGCCCGGGTTAAGGTTAAGCAAGGCAGCGGCAAACATTAAGCAAGCAGGCAGGGAACCCTCTTCAAGTATGCAAGAAAGCGTTGAAGTTAAGCAAACTCACTAAGCTAAAATAACGCACGTAAATTTCCTCCCTCTCGCGAGAAGCTACTACCTGAAGCGCAAAGGAGAAAAACAAACTTATTAATCTCTCCTCTTCCTCCTCCTCTTGACCCTTCCTTGGTGTGGCTTCTGACGGAGGAGGAGGAGGAGGAGGAGGAGAAGAGAATGTTAAGGTACTCACTTTGTTGTCCTTTTGTTTTGTGTTTAACTCACTTTGTTGTCCTTTTGTTTTGTGTTTAAGGTGAGTTTTTTTTGGGTTAGGTTGGGTTAGGTTAGGTTAGGTTAGGTTAGGTTAGGTTAGGTTGGGTTGGGTTGGGTTGGGTTGGGTTGGGTTAGGTTAGGTTAGGTTAGGTTGGGTTGGGTTGGGTTGGGTTGGGTTGGGTTAGGTTAGGTTGGGTTGGGTTAGGTTAGGTTAGGTTAGGTTAGGTTAGGTTAGGTTAGGTTAGGTTAGGTTAGGTTAGGTTAGGTTAGGTTAGGTTAGGTTAGGTTAGGTTAGGTTAGGTTAGGTTAGGTTAGGTTAGGTTAGGTTAGGTTAGGTTAGGTTAGGTTCTAGTACGAAAAGAGAGGAAAGATAGGACATGAATAAAAGTTGAAAGAAAAAGAAGACAGAAAAATGGAAGGATAGGAATAAAATTAGAAAGAAAGAGAAAAAGGAGGGATGATGAAAGGATAGGAATAAAAGTTGAAAGAAAGAGAAAAGATGAAAGTTGGAGGAACATTAATAAAAGTAGAAAGAGAAAAGGGAGGAAGGTGGAAGGGCAGAATTAAAAGTTGGGAGAAAGAGAAAAGATGAAAGACGGAAGGACAGGCATAAAAGTTGAGAGAAAGAGAAAAGGAAAGAAAGATGGAAGGACAGGAGTAAAAGTTGAAAGAAGTAAAAGAACGATAAAGATCAATATAAATAGGTAAAGATATTATAATGACTAATATGGTTTACTTATAGCTTTATCATATATTTGCAACTGGTGAGAACAAGACTAGTCGTCATAGCGGCCTCTGAAAACCATCACAATGAGAAGCCGCAGTTATAGAATAGGTTACATGCTCTCTTCCTCCTGAGCCTCCTCTCCACCCTGCCATGTTCTTTTAACCTCCCACAGAAAACGAAAAATGCTCTCCACAGGTTTCAGGGGTAACTCAACTAAACACGGTATGTCATGTTTGTTCGTGTTATAGTTATTTCCCACCCACCGCATCACTGTTTGCCTCAACTTGCCTTCCGCCCGCATCACAACAATTCAAAGTTTCCATCCCACACGCCCACCGCCCGCCCATTAGCGGCACAACGCGGCCTGAGCAACAAACTAACCAACTCGGAAAACCAGTCAGGCTATCTCGACCCGTCTGTTTATCCTCCGCGGGTCAGACTGACGCAGGAGCGGCCAGACACAAATACCAGCAGGAAACACGATCCTGCATTCATCACAAATTCACCGCTCTCTTGGTTTAATTCTCACAGTCGAACTCTTAACCCCTTCACTACTAGGACGCATTTTTATCATGAGTTTTGAGTATAATTAGACGATTCTATTTACATTAGGAAAGATTTGTAGAGGTCAGAAGATTAATGGCCCTACTCTTCACTATTCAAAAACCCACATAAGTTTCTGAAGTAATATAAAATCACCAAATAGCAAGCAGAATAAATGTGAAAACGTGTCATGGTAGTGAAGGGGTTAGCACCACTAGACGCAAGCTGCCAACCTCAAATGTCTCGGCATAACTTTTTGCAGGATCTAATGATTATTGCTTTGGTTTTCAAGAATGTGTTCATGGTGATAGTGGTAGTTTATCAGTTTATTAAGGACTCAGTATCAACAGGAAAACATCAAAGACCGCCATACAGGTTCTTGAAGTCTGTAGTAATCGTTTAACAAAGATTCTGTCACCAATAACACAAATGAAAACCGGACTGGTGCCTAATAATCCATGGCGCTTGAAAATTATTTGTAAGAGGAAAGCAGCTTTTGAAAAATACCGACAAGGGTTAAAAGACACGTCACTCACTGCTCTGTTTGACCCTTTTTCCCTTCACCACAATGAATAAACCTACCTTACCTTGGCCTTCCCTTCCTCGTCAGATTGTCCTCCGCAGGGCACTGATGGGCAACAAACAGTCACAGCTCTGTTCAGATTTCTTCATTACTTCCACCTCGATGAAAGAAACCACTCCTCACCTCTATAGTTGGGTCACTGTACACTGGAAGTTTTGGTGCAGTTCACTTTTTTGAAAGCTAGTCTTCCACTGGTGCCACATCACTAAGGCCCTTTCTGTAACCCCAACCAAGGAATGAGTGGCGAGTCAGGTCATGTGAAGGTATCGGCAAGGTCGCACTCCCCCGTTCATATGCCACGTTTGGGATGGGGGAAACTTTTAAAACTTAAAACACGCCTTTACCTCAACGGTGATGTGGATCAAAGGTCTGAATGACTTCGGAAATGCACAAATTTATATGAAAACAGAGGGAGAGAGAGATAGAGTGAGACAGAGTTTAAGGAGTTGGAGCAGGGTTGGAGAAAGAAGGCGAGTCAGTGATCTGTGAAGAGGTGGCAATAGTATGGGAATCCCGATGAAACCCAGGGTATCACCTAAACTGTCACTTTGAATTAACGCGACTGTAGTACCGTGTTTCGCTACCGATAAGTCAAACTGCCCTCCGCATACATACACTACATACGTACGCTCAAAGACAGCAGTCAGTCACAGCTATATCCATTCTCATCTTTCTTTCCACCACAATGAAAGAAAACACTGTCATCGCCACTAGTGTCTTTACTCTTTAGTCACAGTCACTAAGTCACCCAGCCCGCCACATACACTCAGCGGCACCAGTCAGTCACACCTCCATCCACTTCCGTTTCTTCTACCACGACGAACGAAACCATTCCTCAGCCCCATTTCAGTTACCCTGTCCTTCCACACACACACACACACACATACAGGACACCAGATACTCTCCACCTTCAATACACACTAAATACGTACACTCAAAGACACCAGGCAGTCACAGCTACGGCCATTTTCGTCTTTCCTCCCACCACAATGAAAGAAGACAGTCACCGCCACTAGTGTCTTTAGTCTCAGTCCCCAAGTCACACACACATATACAGGGCACCAGATACTCTCACGTCAAAGTTTCACTCGTTTTCGCTTTTTTTTCTTCCCACACGACAGAATAAAAGCACTTAATTAGTCAAACGCGCCGTACCGCCACGCCGCGTCACTCGTCACTACTCAGTCACAGCCTCTAGTTCATCGGTAGCGTCTCATGCCGGCAGCAAGGAAGGGAGGATGAACTACGAACTGAAGCCTCGATACAAATGCACGAACCAGTGAATGCTTCCGAGGTCTGCTGAAATGTGTAAAGTATGCCTATGAATATATTGTTTGTGGTCAACTCATGTCATTTTTTTCCCCCATTTTTCTGCAGTCAAATGTTTGGTGTTACTTATGAGGGCTTGGCGTTGGAGTGGTTAGGAAAATACTGGAAATTATCTCAAATGGATTCGAGTCTTGAGTGTCTGCGTGAATCAACTGTGTGTGAGTCACTGAGGTGCCAGACGTAGTACCCCAGGAAAGTATCTTAAATAAAGTTAGGCGAGTCATCGTGCCTTCCCTGGTGACAAGATAACAAAAGTTGTTTGATTGTGGTGTCAGAAAAATAAAACCATGCCTTATTCCTCCACCTAAGGAATTATAAGAGAAAAAGGATCAAATAAAACTCGTGTCAATATTTACTGCATTTTATTTTTTATCTTTTTTTGTATGTGTAGTATATGCACCTTGCACTATTCATATTTATTTATACTTAGAACACTACGTACGTACATTTATCATCTTACTGGCCTAATATCTACAAGTATTGGGTTCGTTATAGCAGATTAACACAAGAGTGGCTTCAAAGTGAGTCTTGTTCAAGGCAGGAAAGTTGTGCAGCTCAGGGATTGTCTGCTGCTTTGAATCCGCCAAATCATGCCCTTGTTTTCGTATTTATAGACCAGAGAGAGAGAGAGAGAGAGAGAGAGAGAGAGAGAGAGAGAGAGAGACCCAAACAAACAATACGGAATGCGCCAGGAAGGCAGAGTTAAATATGGGAAAAAATCAGGATTTGTACCAGTCGGTGTAACAAATTGGTAAACATTGTAGAGCGGGGAGGGAGATCGTTTGTCTTTCTTGACGCTGCATCTGTCTGCCTCCCTGCGCCCCTTCGCCTCGCCCTTCCCTCTCCTGCCCTACCCTTCCCTTCGCTTCCCTTCCCTTCTCTTCCCGACTCCCGCTCATCAACCTAACATTTCCCTTCCCTACACTCACTTCCATCTCTTCCTCCTCTATCTTTCTCCCAGCATCCCTTCGCTCTTCTCTGCTCTTCCTTGTCTTTCACTTCCCTTCTCTCGTCCACTTCCTATTAACCCAACCTTTCTTTTCCCCCTCACTATGATCTTCCCTTTCTTTCTCTTTTCTAGTTGTTTTCTTTTTTTTCAATTTTCAGTATCACTCCAGTCTCTCTCTCTCTCTCTCTCTCTCTCTCTCTCTCTCTCTCTCTCTCTCTCTCCGGCTCAACAGGCAATTTACGGTTCCTAAACTTTTTGCATCATTTTCAATCTTGTTTTCCTGAATTGTATAAAGTTATTTCGCATCTAGAGCGAGTGTTTACTTTTCTACGCTGTTTTATCCTTTAGCGGCAGACAAACGACCCTTGTGTATTTTAATCTCCCGGATTGACAAAGCGTTTCTTTCCTTAATACTTGTACTGGCTGTGCACCGCCACGATTTTCCAACCGAAACGTAGAAAAGAATTACTGTATAGAGAAGTGCTCGGGGCTAGGAGGACGCATCAGCCCAGGCCGAGAGTGCAGGAGAATAGGAGTCTGGTCGTGCCGGGAAGGGTGCTCCGCACCACACTGACGCCACACACAAACAGACGTGTGCAGTTCATAGTGAGCGTAACGCAGATGAGCGTAACCAGCGGGTGCGTCACACACTCACCACTAGTGCGTCACAGATGGAATTTTGAATACGAGGTTTGGCCAGTGTGTCACTTTTTTTCACCGTGAGCCGTGACATCTTGGATGGTGTAAGCTGTGTCAAGTCCCGCTGTGATCCTCCGCACTGCCCCGCGGGTGTCTATCCTCAGCTAGGACACGCCCGCCCGACGCACAGATGGCTTTTAATTAAAGATTTTGGCGACAAACTAAACATAAATACGTGGTAATGTATAATATATACAATATATGGTTGACTTCCGCGGCTGGACAGCATGGCTTGAGGCAGAGCTGCCCCGCGCCACACTCAGCCACGCCAGGCCTTCTCAAATACACTACAGGTTGCGAAAAGTAACTTCCGCTGACTACATTACTCTTTACCTGTCGCAATAAGAAGTGAGGCAAAGATGGATGCCTGCAACTGAGGCACGCCGCCACCACCTCCACTCACGACGACGCCCGCGCCACGCGCTGCCTTCAGGGCGAACTAACCACTATTTGGCACCGAATGACTCAAGGGCTTGTGAAGCCTTATAAATATTACTTGTAAGTAGAACCCGCAACGCGGATTGCTTCAGGGATAACTACGACAAACACAGCAACAGTTTGTGCTTAAAGAGGAGAAACCTATACTGTTCTAAGTCTAACACTGACCATTGCTCAGCCTTATCCGAGCATCCAAAGCTCTAGTTTTGTACTCGTTGCACACCACTCGTGCATGGACGCTGCGAGTGACATCTGGTGAAACATTTAATTGACGCACTGAACAAATAAGGCAACGAACATCCCCACAACACACAAACGACGGCGTGCGTGACAGCAAGACAATGCACACTGAGACAAAGACACTGAAGTACTTGATAATCTTTGGTGTTGATATTGGTTAGTGGAGGTCAGCCGCCTCCCACTCACGCCACACGCCCGCTATCCTGAACCATGGTAGAACAAAACCAAACACTTTTGTAACTTTCACGCCACGGACCCGATGGGGAAGCCCCGCCTACCCGTCAGCACTCTTGCCTTAATCAGCGATCCACTGGACATTTCTCGTCATTTCAAAAAGTACATTTAGGAGATTGTTCCATTTAATTTCGATTTTTTAGAGCTTCCATCTAATAAAGTAGAAATAAATGAATAAGCAAATAACAAAATTTAATACCTATAATTAGAGATTTTGCCTCGAATCCTGTCTAAAAGCTGGTTTGGTGTTGTTCTCAGTGCGGGAGTTGCTGCCTCTCTCCTTATTGGTTGGAGTACGAGGCGCAATCTAAGAGTTCCTAGACTACACCTAAGATACAACATAAGGCAGTGGCTGAAATATGGCACTTTAAAGAAGGCACCGTTATGTATGGCACTGATGTGTGTGTGTGTGTGTGTGTGTGTGTGTGTGTGTGTGTGTGTGTGTGTGTGTGTGTGTGTGTGTGTGTCCAGCTTCATATTTCCACGCGCCACCATAGCTCCAGCACAGCGCCACACACCGACACAGTCCTTCCTTCCCTTCCCCATGGCCTCGCCTTCCCTCTCGAACTTCACTGTTCATCGTGTCCCTGAGAACAAGTACTGAGCTATGTCAGCTCTTCGTGACCCCGCGACTACACGAACGCCTGGCCAACCACGCCCACCATCCCAGCCCACCGTCACACGCCCAGAGAGCGCAGCACCGCCACAACTCATCTGGATGTTATTACTGAACACAATCTCACACTGAGTCTGTCTCACCACACAGACTTCAGTCAAGCCTAGACTTCAACTGTTGCGTGTTCAATAAATACTGATGTCGTAGTAAGGTTATGGTATCTAAGTTTGCCTCACGACAAAGGAAAATATAATTACAATAATATTTCTCTTCATTCATACGATGAGACTGAGAAAAGTATTTCATACCTTCCCGGCACAGAAAGCAAACCTTGCTCCGCACACAGCACTCTAAAAGTGAGTCTCTGATTGGTCCTCCCCGTGATAAGTCCTGCCGGCGGCGCTGCTGGCTGAGGTAGGCACTGGCCGCGCCTCGCTGGCACCCTGGCTCTGGAAGGTGGTGTTGGCGGGGCCGACGCGCCCCTCCTCTCCTGCCATATTGTTGTACGCGTCCGTGTAGCCGCCGCTGAAGCTGTGCCCATCCCCGTAACCCCGCATGTCGTACACGCCGTTGGCTTTGCCCACCACCGTCGCCTCGAGGGGAGCGCTGATGCCCGGGATCTTCTGTCCTCCCTCAGCTTGCATCCACATGTTAGAACGCTCTTGCTCTTCTAACTTCTTGTTCTGCAATAAATTCAAGTACCTCAGTAAGCCTCGAGTTTGCCGTCCCCGAGGCACTCCATCACAGACCCAGCCCGGTAGGCACAACACCCTGCCAGTCGTGCCTAGGAGTGCTCAGGCAACATTCAACAGTACGAGTATTTCCTTCAAACTTCAGCTAACGTTCATAAAACCACCACAATATGCAGGAAATATAAAATTCCCACACTATCACCTGTCCTGAGTGGGAGCTGCACTAAACAAACATTAACACTCACTGCAAGCCACGTGAGGCGTAACACAACACCATCAAGTCACAACACACAAGCCACAACCCAATGCCAGCATCGTACGACCCTGAGTCACTCCCGCCACCGGCCACTACCACGTACACTGCACTGCACCGGAAGGAGGAGGAGAAACACTCACCTTGTAGAAGAACCTGAGGTAGTGCGTGGGAAAGATGATGCCTTTGGCGCCCTCGTATGCCCCATCCATCACGGCGCCCCTCACTAGGATGGAGTTGGCTGTGTAGAAGCACATAAGCACGATCTGTCCCGCTACGGCCGTCAGGAAGTTACTCACCGTCTGCAGTTCTGAGAGGGATGAACAGGCGTGAGTGAGTGAGTGAATGAATGAGTGAGTGAGTGAGTGAGTGAGTGAGTGAGTGAGTGAGTGAGTGAGGCAGGATAGAAGGGGAGAAGGGAGAGAGGGTGAGATGGACTGGTGGCGCGGAAGCAGATAGAGGAGGAAAGGGTTAGAGAAGGAGAGAGGGAGGGAGAGAAAGATAAAGAATGAAGAAGACTGGATGATAATGATGAGAGTGAAAAGAAACAGAAGAATGTTTAGAATAGATGAGAAGCATGAGGGAAAAGGGCAAAGAAAGAAAAGATAGAAAAAGTAAGCATCTAGAGAGAGAGAGAGAGAGAGAGAGAGAGAGAGAGAGAGAGAGAGAGAGAGAGAGAGAGAGAGAGAGAGAGAAAGCAAGAAATGAAAAGCTAAAATAGATGAAGGAAAAGAAAAGAAAAGAAATGAGAGACATAAGAAGAACTAATGAAGAAACAGAGAGAGAGAGAGAGAGAGAGAGAGAGAGAGAGAGAGAGAGAGAGAGAGAGAGAGAGAAAGGGAGGGAGAGACGGGAGTGGGAGTGATGAGGGTGGAGGAGGAAAGGCGATAGAGTGTAGAGAAGGAAGGGAGCGAGGGAGAGGAGGAAGTGAATGGAGGAAGGGGAGGGAGGGAGGGAAAGGGAGGCAGGGAGGGGAGAAGGGATGAGGGAAGGAACTCAGTCATTATCCTATTAAATCTGCAACGAAAAGCAACACCTGAACCACATGACAGTCCCTCAGTAATTGGCAGGTTAACTTAATGGCAGATGGCAAAGGTGTCATAATTTGTTATTGCAATTATTTTACTCTTCATCTATTTAATCTTTTTTCACCAAGATTCGTAACTACACAGAAAGACAGAAAGTGAGATGGACAAGTAGGCAGATAGATAAATAGTAGATACGGGGGGAGAGAGAGAGAGAGAGAGAGAGAGAGAGAGAGAGAGAGAGAGAGAGAGAGAGAGAGAGAGAGAGAGAGAGAGAGAGAGAGAGAGAGAGAAAATGCAACAAAAAAGCTACACAATTACTTACTTACCGATACAAACAAGGAAAAGGAAAGGAAAAACGAATCAAGCAGTTAAAACAATAAATAAATAAGTAAGCAAATGCATAAAAAAAACCACAACAATAACAAGACAACGAAAAAAAAAAATCAACCAACAAAAAAAAAAAATATCCACTTCTTTCACTGTCTTTCACTCTACCACTCTCACTCTCCCTACCCTCCCTCTCCCTGCCCTCCCCTCCCCATCCCTCGACCTTCTCGTGTATCACCTGGCATCAGATAAATATTGAGAAGGAACCAGACGCCTCGCCACACGTTGACGCAGCCCAGGAAGCAGATGGTGTGGTAGGAGTCCTCGATCAGAATCTTGCCCAGCCCCTTGTGGATGTGTCGGAAGCAAGGCACGATCATCAGCTGGGCCAGGAAGGACAGCATCGTCACCGTCATCCCCACAGCCTGCAGAAGGTGGCGCAGAAGGAGGACGCGGTTTATTTTATTGCATGTTGATTAGTGTTGGTGTTGTTGGTGTTGGTGTTGGTATGCATTGTTTTGTTTTGTGGTGTTGATTAGGTGTTTGTTTTGGGTTTTCTTTTTATTTTGGGGTTTGTGTGTGTGTGTGTGTGTGTGTGTGTGTGTGTGTGTGTGTGTGTGTGTGTGTGTGTGTGTGTGTGTGTGTGTGTGTGTGTGTGTGTGTGTGTGTGTGTGTGTGTGTGTGTGAGAGAGAGAGAGAGAGAGAGAGAGAGAGAGAGAGAGAGAGAGAGAGAGAGAGAGAGAGAGAGAGAGAGAGAAGGAAATATAAAGACTCGTCAGTTCCTTTTTATCTCCTTTATTCTTTTCCCTTCTTTATCCTCGTCCTTTCATCTTTTCCTGCTTCTCCTAATCTGTGTCAGCTCTCCTCTCTCTCTCTCTCTCTCTCTCTCTCTCTCTCTCTCTCTCTCTCTCTCTCTCTCTCTCTCTCTCTCTCTTCCCTTCCTCCCGGACCAAATGTGATTTCAAAACAAACGAACGAGATTACAGAAGGGGGAAATAAAAGAGAAGAGGAAAAAGAAGAAAAGAAGCGAAGGTGGGAAAAATGAGAGAAAGAGAAAAGAGCAAATGAAATCACTCACTTCCACAACTGAATCTTTTAAAACGTGAACTGAACCTGCTCTCATAGCACACAAGGGAACGCAAAGGAAGAACTAACACCAGCAGATCTTTTGGCCTCGACTGTGAATAACTGTACTTTCTATGATGATGATGATGATGATGATGATGATGATGATGATGATGATGATGATGATAACGAGGAGAAGGAGGAGGAGGTGGATAACGATAGCGATGATTAATCACCATCACTATCTCCACCATCACCACTACCACCACCACTGTAATAGACCTACTAAGAATATAGCAAATAGGAAATATAATCGAAAATAGGTAGAAGGGAGAAGGGAGATGAGGCTTAAACATAACGGTTCAATTAATGGTAATAAGCTCGCAAACATGTAACAATAAGGGTATGCACCCGTCAGCTTGTTAAATAACGCATCCCCATTGGTCACAGCCAAGTCCAAATCCACGTGGAGTACATTACTATTGGTCAGTTACATGTAGTGACGTCATGCTTTCAACCTCACAGTCCTCCGATC
>NC_059272.1:18873485-18875985 GCF_017591435.1 Portunus trituberculatus | reverse complement strand
CAACCACCCAACCAACCAAACCAACAGATAACAACAAACAGCAACACAACACACCATCGACTCCCTGGATGACACGCTGCACACTCGCAAAGGGTCCCAATCCCACACAGGACACGGACACCAGCACATATGGTAGGGAGTTTAATTAAAACCTTACTTGTTCGTCCTTTACCGTAACTCAGGGACGGGCCGGGCATAGCTACGGATGGTGAGTGCGCGACATGAACACGCTGCTCCCCTTGCACGTAACATGAGCGTAACATTGGAAGTACAGCGTAACATCAGCGGGACAACGTAGTATTAGTGTAACAGCGTGAGAAGAGTATAGGGAGGACGAAGCAGGTGAAGGAAGCTATGAAATGAAGAAAGTGGTAGAGAGTAGAGGAGAGGAAGAAGTAAGAAGGATGAGTAGATGTGTAGGTGGGAGGGACAAAACAAATAAAGGAAGCTGTAAATTGAAAGAACGGGTAAGAAGTAGAAGAGAGGAAGAACGAAGAGAGAAGGAAGAATGAATGCGTAGGTTGGTGACGGTACGACAAAGAAAGGCAATAAAGAAGCAATGAGAGAGAAGGAATGGGGAAGTAGAGGAAAGAAAGAAAATAAAATAAAACAGAGGAGATGAAGGAGGAATTAGAAAAAAGGATGAAGGAAGAATGAATGGGTAGGTTGCCGACGGTAAGACGACGGTTATGAAGGAGGAATGAGAGAGAAGGAATGGGAAGTAGAGAAAAGAAAGAAAATAAAAAAAACAGAGGAAATGAAGGAGGAATAAGAAAAAAGGAAGGGAAGAAAGTAGAGGAATGAAAGAAAGGGGAAAGAAGAGGAAATTAGCACGAAGGAAATGAAGGAGTGGTTAGAAGGAAGGAAGAATATAGGAAGTAGAAAATGAAGACGACAAGGAAGAGGAGGAAGTAAAGAGATGAGGACAAACGAAATGAAGAGAAAAATGGAAGGGGTAAGATGGAAAGAGGGATAGAAGAGCGGGTTATGGGAAAAGAAAGAGCAAAACTGACCGCCATTCGCGAAGGTAAGACTTGGAGAAATTAATGAAGGAAGAATGAGAAAAAATTAAAAAAGCGAGTATTTTTTTATGAACGTGGGTAAAATTTATTGCTGGTGATTCTCTCTCTCTCTCTCTCTCTCTCTCTCTCTCTCTCTCTCTCTCTCTCTCTCTCTCTCTCTCTCGTACCCACAACGACCCATCATCAAAGATTCTGTCAGTTTCATCAACTTTCAAAACAAGAGGAAAACTGTGTCTCTTCCTCCTCCTCTTCCTCCTTCTACTCTTCCTCTTCCTGCTGTTGCTCCTCCTCCTCCTCCTCCTCCTCCTCCTCCTCCTCCTCCTCCTCCTCCTCCTCTTCTTCTTCTTCTTCTTCTTCTTCTTCTTCTTCTTCTTCTTCTTCTTCTTCTTTCCCCTTCTACTCCTCTTCTTCTTCCTCCTCCTACTACTCCTCCTCTTACTATTATTCTTAATCCTCTATCTCTTCCTCCTCCCAATCCTCCCCACAGGTTTAGCTATATGATCATAATATATTCCATAAAACCCACACCTCTCTCCCACACACACACACACACACACACACACACACACACACACACACACACACACACACACACACACGTTGCTAATCCTCTTATGCTTAAATGATTATCTACAGCAGATTAAGTTTATGATCTTTAGAGTTTTTTTTTTCTTTTCCCTCCTCATTCAATTAATCAGTTAATCAGTCATCTCTCCTGTGAATCCTTCCAACATGTCCACGGTCTAGAAGAAATGATGACTTCTATATCATTCTTGGAGTCCCATTCTGACTTCATATTTTGTTAGAGGACCTGCATCTATGTGGGTTTTATTTTATTTATTGTTTTATCAATCTAATTTTTGTTACCCTTCGCCGATTATCCCTTTTATGTAGAAAAAAAAAAGAATAAAAAAACGTGTATATGATTTGATTGATTCTTGCACCTTCTCTTCCGTTGTGTTCTTATGATCCTCCTGTTGCGATGCATCTTTCATTCACACGATCAATCAATGCCCTCTAAACACAACTCTCTTCCTTCACTCAAAACTGCATGCATCTAGCTACACATACAGTCTTCATTAAATACTTAAAATTCGAAAAAAAAAAAATGTGACTTCTACGTATACCATCCATGTAATCTTCAAATTACATCAACTTGTTTGGGAACCGGCACCTCAGTGGGGCTTCGTATTTATCACATTTATTTTTTTTTCTATTTTTATGTAAGAGGGAGAACTGCAAAGGGCAAAAAAAAACTATATTAGAAAAAAAGCTCACTGGAATTGCAGACTCCATAAAAGATCAGAAAAAATTAGTCACATTTTGTTGCCCTTGCCGGTATTCCCTCTTACGTAAAAAAAGAAAAAATCAATCAATCATCTCTCACGCCTCACCTCACAACCTCTCGCTCGCCTAACACTTATAACGTGGCCAGTCCCTCACCGCCAGCCACTCCCTGCCACCCTTCCTTCACCCCC
>NC_059272.1:18843485-18863485 GCF_017591435.1 Portunus trituberculatus | reverse complement strand
TTGCAAGCACAAAGATCAGAGACTCCTCGTCAGCAACTCAGGGCTCAGGTACAGGTAGTAGCAAGCATTATAACAACTGCTTTCTCAAACGCGCATGGATATGTCGCCTCGCGCATGTGTACATATGAGAGAGAGAGAGAGAGAGAGAGAGAGAGAGAGAGAGAGAGAGAGAGAGAGAGAGAGAGAGAGAGAGAGAATGAAAGCAGAATTGTAAAGAAGAGCAAAGCAAGATGCACTGCACATGAACAATAGAAGCATTGCATATGAACTGTACGTGGTGATAATACTGACACTGGGGAAATGGGACAGGAGGAGGAGGAGGAGGAGGAGGAGGAGGAGGAGGAGGAGGAGGAGGAGGAGGAGGAGGAGGAAAAGGTGGAGGAGGTGGACAATTCAAAGGAATCATATACGTTAAGCTCTTCCATCATAAAATTCTACTCGTTGTCAACGCACAAAACCAACAGGTCACTATTTTTCCTGAAACAACAACAACAACAACAACAACAACAACACACACACACACACACACACACACAGATGAGGGAGGGGTAGAGTGACTGTAATTAATAGCAACAGTAACGCATTTATCAACATTACGGCGCCCCATTCCCATTGCGCTCTCCATTAAGGCATTAGTTTGTCATATTTACCATCGCTCTGACATATTAGTACTCGCATGCCCCCCCTGGTAATTAAATTGTCCTCCCCCCACTGTGGGTATCAAGTTATTCCCGCCAAAACAGATGGCAATCAGACGGGCGGACGATAAATAAACAACACCTATACCAATTCTAAGGGAGGAAATTGCTCTTAATCTCCTTTGCCAGCTGGTCGAGGCATTGTCGTCAGAGATGTATTGGTGTTTCCTCGTTTACTTCAATGTACGAAGAGCAGGATAGGGTGTTGAATGCTCTTAATGGCGTTTTTTTTTTTTTCATGTCTCTATTGATGCTTTTTAACATTAACAAGGATGCTTTGTTGGTGAGAGGGAAACACACACTCACCCCAGCCTCCTCTCCCGGTTCATTTGCTTCCTTTGTCCCTCAGCTTTGTAGTCACACCTGCTACCGAAAATTTGACAGGCCAATTTTCTCGTTTCGCCAAAAGAGTAAGTCGTTTTTTAATCATGACTTCTATTATACGTGTTATTATCCCCATTTTCTCCTCTTCCTCTTCCCTTACGTTCCTTTTTTTCTTTCTCTATAACTCCACATGACAGAGAGAGAGAGAGAGAGAGAGAGAGAGAGAGAGAGAGAGAGAGAAATACCTGCCTCTCAATGAGATCTCATCGCAAACATTTTCGAAGATTAGACGCATTAAAGAATAACCTTAAGAATGAAGTAAGCATTGAACTAAATAGAAAAATCAATACAATCTAAGTCCTAAGCATATACATATTCTCTCTCTCTCTCTCTCTCTCTCTCTCTCTCTCTCTCTCTCTCTCTCTCTCTCTCTCTCTAGTACCTTATCAGCAGGCCTGGCAGTTGATGAAGACCACGAGGCCTCTTACATGTCACCCTGACCTCAATAAACACCAGACCTTTTACTCACACCCTTGTTATTCTTAACTGAACGCCTTATCGCTTCACTTCGGCTACTCTTACCGGCCTGTAGTAAAGGTCTTAGGGCTTTTCAAGACTGGTTTTTTGTATAGTTCAAAGGAGTTTTAACAAATATTCTGTAGCTAGAAATTGGAAAATATCGCTGCAAACACGACTGATCTTATCTTTTGAACTCTGAGAATAGCATGTAGTTGTTTTGAATCCCTAAACATTACACAGATCTAAGCCCCGCATTCAGAAACGCTTTGCTCTCTCACCACGACTATTTTCGAAGGCCACAGAGATGATCACCAGGGTCACCAAGTATGTTTCCGCTGTTAATAATGTAGAAATATTGTCAATCTGTTATGGAAATTATAAGATCGTCCTTAAAAACCCGCGCAACTTCAACTACAGTCTGTTTGAATGTAGTGGAGGTGCGCAGCAGAAATGTTTAAGAATATGGACATCCTACATCTGTCACGCTTGTTTATTCTTTGCAGAGGCGACGAGGAAACACAGCACTCAAAAAACACACTATCATATCTCTACTGTATGATACTTATAACGTGCTCTGTTTTGCTGGAGGTCATTGGCCTTCTCAAGGATGTGTTTTTGTGCCTTTCATGATTCTAGTGGTGGTTTAACTCGGAGACTACGTCACTAAGGGAGGAAATACTTATGAAAATATGACTAGTAATCTGTTTTATCGCGTTCAGCGTTTGAAAATTGTTCTGATAAGAGGAAACGTTTCAAAACACGCGCCACAATCCTAGTAAGCCAATTGACCGTCAGGCAGCAGAGAGAGAGAGAGAGAGAGAGAGAGAGAGAGTGCTGGTGGAGGAGGAGGTGGAGGAGGAGGAGGAGGGAGAGGCTGGGAGTCAAACCGGACGTGGGTCATCACTAGAGGCCGCAGTTCTCCTCCTCCACCTCCTCCTCCTTACCTTCACATACAGCCATTGCTCTCTCTCTCTCTCTCTCTCTCTCTCTCTCTCTCTCTCTCTCTCTCTCTCTCTCTCGTCCACTTATCTATTGTCTTTAAATTTCAAGAAACAAAATATAAACAAACCACAAACAAGAAAACAAGTAAGAAAGCAAAACATTAGGAAAGGAAACTGCAAACAATGTCAAACAACAAAACCAAACAGTTAAACAAGAGTAGGAGGGCAAAAACACAGACGAGAAGAACAAGAACAAAGTAATAACAGTAAATCATGCAACGTAGAAGAACGATGAACAGTGTGTAAACAAGAGGTTGATGACAGAAGAGTGAATGCAGAAGAACGAGAACGAGATGAACAACAACAACAACAACAAGGAGAAGAAGAACAAGAACAAGAACAATAAGAATAAGAAAGACAAGAACAAAAACAAACACAAAACAAAACAAAAATAAGAGCAAGGAAAACAAGAACAACAAGGAGAAGAAAAGCACAAGAAGAAGAAGAAGAAGAAGAAGAAGAAGAAGAAGAAGAAAAACAAGAAGAAGAAGAAGAAGAAGAAGAAGAATGTATCATAACTCACAGCTTCTTTAATCACGTGGGTCTGTGTCTTCAGTTGATGTCTTCTCTCTTATCCTACATCTTCACATCATTATCTCACCTCATTTATTATCCCTCCCTCCCTCCCTTCCTCCATCTCTCCATCCTCCTTCTCCTCCTCCTCCTCCTTTTACTTGATTCCTACCCCAGCCAAATACGCAGACGAAGAGAGAGAGAGAGAGAGAGAGAGAGAGAGAGAGAGAGAGAGAGAGAAAGAGAGAGAGAGCTTGTATATATGGAGTCAGTGTATACCTTGGGGAAATATAAACACAAGGCTCTCTCTCTCTCTCTCTCTCTCTCTCTCTCTCTCTCTCTCTCTCTCTCTCTCTCTCTCTCTCTCTCTCTCTCTCACTTCTCTATTTTATTTCTTTTGTTCTCCTTTCTTCGTGTTTGTCTGTGTTTGTTTATCTGTCAGTTCAATCAGTTCATCTCTCTCTCTCTCTCTCTCTCTCTCTCTCACTGGATGCAAAGATTATACGTATTGTATCATTCAAATCTTTATTCTTTTTTTTTTCCATTTTTTCGCGTTGCTGGAAACTCGAATCATCTCTCTCTCTCTCTCTCTCTCTCTCTCTCTCTCTCTCTCTCTGGAAATGTATAAGCCAATGATAAAATATAAATAATTCCCCAAAAATACACGAACGCTTGAATGGGAGAAAGAAAACATTAATCCGATCGTCATCTGTTTTCGGCGGTTTTCTTTTATCACAGAAATTGCAGCGGAGGTTTTTTTTTATCCTTTTTTTTGTGTTTTTTTAAGCGTATGTCGGATTTCCACGAGAGAGAGAGAGAGAGAGAGAGAGAGAGAGAGAGAGAGAGGGCCGCCGTGGTACAGAAGAACCATGCGTGCTTCGGGGTCCGCGGGGTCTCCAAGCGCAAGGTTCGAATCCTGTCCACGGTCCGAGTGTAGGTTGGGCTTCCTCACTCGGGGCAACGGTTTCCTAGCGGGTGGGCTTTGAGATAGGATGTACCCCAAAAAGTACCCTCTTTAGCCCAGAAATAACCGTGAAAAGCCCACATGGTATGGTATAAGCATGGTATAAATAAGAAAGAGGGAGGGAGGGAGGGAGAGTATGTAAGGCTTCTGAGTTGTGGATACCAGTGTTCATGTATTTAAATGAGGCTATGCAAGGAGATAAATAATCAAAATATATTCCCTTCATTTACAGAACCAATAACTTATCTGCCTGCTCTCTCTCTCTCTCTCTCTCTCTCTCTCTCTCTCTCTCTCTCTCTCTCTCTCTCTCTTCGACATTCTCCATCATGCATAAGATAAATCAATAAATAAAAACATTAATACATATATAAACAAACAAGAACACACACACACACACACACACACACACACACACACATCACAAAAGACAAAACACCTTTTTTTTCTTTCCCTCTTCTTTTTCCTCCTTCTTCTCCTCCTCCTCCTCCTCCTCCTCCTCCTTTATCGCCTCCTTCAGGATTCTTGAAGGAGTGGAAGACTCTCTCGGGCCGAAGAAGACAGACTTACTCCTTCTTCACTTTGACTGAAGAGGAGGAGGAGGAGGAGGAGGAGGAGGAGGAGGAGGAGGAGGAGGAAGCGCTGTCGTGGAATTGGTCAAACCTCTCCGGACAAGACCTTCGTTTCACAAGTTTCTGTTGTTCCACTTCCCCTACTCTCTCTCTCTCTCTCTCTCTCTCTCTCTCTCTCTCTCTCTCTCTCGTGTGTGTGTGTGTGTGTGTGTGTCAATTTCCGTCTTGCAGTATTGAATTTCTGATTTGTGTCTTATTTTTCTTTTCTTTTTTTTCACACTCTCTTCTTTTCGTTCTTCTTCCTTGGGACACTTCATGCTTCTCATTATTGGGTTTCATAGCTTCAATTTACGATCCGTTCCTATTTTTTTTTTTTTTTCCCGTCACATCTGAACTGGGCAAGGTTTATCAGGAGTCATTCAGTTTGTGCGATTATTCAAGTGTTTTCCTGGCGTTTCTTTGACTTTTGTACTTGGTAGTCTTCAATCACACTTTCATCTGTGTATTACAGGCCACTCACACTAAGCTGGCTGTTAAAATGTCTAAGTAAGAGTCGTCTTTGCACTTAAGCCTTTGTGTGCTGCAATGGGAGACAGATCTTTGTGGCCCCCAAAAGTCGAGGAGGAGGAGGAGGAGGAGGAGGAGGAGGAGGAGGAGGAGGAGGAGGAGGAGGAGGAAGAAGAAGAAGAAGAAGAAGAAGAAGAAGAAGAAGAAGAAGAAGAAGAAGAAGAAGAAGAAGAAGAAGAAGAAGAAGAAGAAGAAGAAGAAGCAGAAGCAGAAGAAGAAGAAGAAGAAGAAGAAGAGGAAGAGGAAGAGGAAGAGGAGGAGAAGGAGAAGGAGAAGGAGAAGGAGGAGGAGGAGGAATACAAAGGAATATACAAAGGAAGACAAACAGCAACAGACCCTTAGGTCCTTACTAGGCTGTTTGTGGAGACTATCTACTAACTACCAGTGGTAGAGACAGGAGGAGGAGAAGCTAAAGAGAAGAAAAATGGGTACATGAAACTGATTTGAAAAAAAAAAAAAAAAACAGTTTGGTGAATGTCATCACCTCTTTCAAAAACAGGAACTTGGTGAACAAAAATTTGGACAATATTTCAGACTCTCTCCGGCTGTGTTCACTGATGCCCTCCTATAACATTAGATTCTTCTTCCTCTCATCTCCCTTCCTTTGTTCTTCAATCATTCCTTTAGCGAAATACGACTACAGACAATAAATAAGGGTTCGGATTACATTCTCATTCTCCTCCTTCTCTTTCCTTACCTCCTCCTACCTCGCTGCAATTCCGTCACAGGCGCAAAGACGGGGAAATAATTGCCAACAAGGCGGTAAATGTTGCATCTCGCTGGATTACAGAAGAGAACACTGGACAAGGTGGCGGTGAACGAAGCTGTGGCGACAAGGAACGGTGTATGGCCAGCGGCACGCGAGTGAGGGAGAGGGGAACACTGTAGGAAGGCTCCGTGAGGCGAAATGGTGAGGGAAGGAAGGGGAAAAGTAATTGGTTTTCTGGATAGTGTTCGCTTGGGATTACGCTGAAGGTCTGAAGGATGCGACACGGCAGGACAACAGCTGCGGGGGCAGGCGGTGGTGGTGGTAGTGGTGGTGGTAGTGGGAGATAGATAGATAGATAGATAGATAGATAGACAGACAGACAGATAGATAGATAGACAGACAGACAGATAGATAGATAGATAGATAAATAGACAGCTGGAGAGAGAGAGAGAGAGAGAGAGAGAGAGAGAGAGAGAGAGAGAGAGAGAGAGAGAGAGAGAGAGAGAGAGAGAGTAGTGCTACAAAACATCCACTAAACCCAATTATAACTAAATAAAACGAAACCATAATGTCACCACCACCACCACCACCACCACCATTGACTCACTCCAAAGTTCCCCGTACTCCCCTTCTCCCAACCCAACACCCGCGTAAACAGAAGCCGACCCAGTTGATAGGAAGCTGAGTGGTTGAGATCTGCAGCTGTGACGCAAACATTCCCACTGCCGCCTCCTGCCCTACTTCATTCAAGACATTAATTCACACAGATAAAGAGAAAAGTTATACCCATACAGCCACTCTCGTCTTTTCTCCTCCTCCTCCTCCTCTTCCTGCCCTTTCTCCTTCTGTTTTCTTCATTCTCATCCTCCTCCTCCTCTTCCTCCTCCTCCTCCTCTTCCTCGTTTTCGTTCTAGTTTTCGTCTTTGTTCTTCTCCGTAAAAAGAATTAAAAATTATAATAGGATCGAGTTTCCTTTGTAAATTAACAATTGCTGATGCGATGGTTCTTTTTCTTCCTGTAAGTTATCCAATACAATCTACAACTATTCACAGTCACAGTCTCGAGTGGAAAGAGTGTGATCTGACTACGAATCAGACTCTTGCCCCTTCCGATCTGAACAGGTAATACATGCTGCCACGCAGTCTATTTTTCTATTTCTCGTTTATTACATTCAGACTGTCACTGTGTAATGTTTATCGGTAATCGGTATCGTCGTGGGGGCGTCACTCGTCTCATCGTGGGATACTTTAACCCCTTGAACACCATGATGCGCTTCCATATTCATTCTACTTACTAACTGGTGACTTCAGATACTTAGATTGGGATCAATATAGTGAAGACTGTGGCCGTTAATCTTCTCACCTCCATAGAGCCTTCCTAATGTCAATAAAATCGTCAAATCACACCCAAAACTCAAGGTTAAAAATTGTCCCAGTATTGGAGAGGGTTAAAGTTACAAAACCTGTACACATCACGCTGAATGATAAACAAATTCAGATCCGCGACATGCATACCTACACCTGGCGCGATTTTTACATCTGCTGCCAGGCCACACTTGAATCTCATATCACGCTCAACAATACCTCAAAATGCATAGAACATTCCCCACTTAGAATTCTCTCTCTCTCTCTCTCTCTCTCTCTCTCTCTCTCTCTCTCTCTCTCTCTCTCTCTCTCTCTCTCTCTCTCTCACTTATTGCTCGTTTTCTATTTTATTTTCCTCTCTCTCTTTGAATTTCGCTTTTTTCATATACTTTTTTTCCCTTTGCACTGTCCTTGTTTATTTACATTTCCCTCGTTTATGTTTCTATTTTTCTCTCCTTCCATTCCAATTTTTCTAAACCTTTATACCTTCATAGTTTTATTCCTTTTCCGCTGCAGTTAAAAATTTCATCCACCCCAACATTTCTTTCTGTATTTTTCCCGCTCTTTTGTTCCTTTTTCCTCCGATTATTTTCACCAGTCACTCCTAACCTGCTGTCCTGCCTTCTGCTTACTGCGCTTTGATCTTTATTAGAAGTTTCTTTTTTTATTTCAATTTATTTTCTTTTTCTGTCTCGCATTTTAATCTTTAGCCTTCGTGGAGTGGCTTCAGCTGTATTTATTGTTATATATTTTCTATTTTTTTTTTTACCTTATTCAAGTGACAGGATATATATTTTTCATCTTACTTTTTTTTTTAATATCCTCAAACTTATTCCCACACGACCTCAGTTGTAATATTCACCATTTATTTTTATCATTTCAACCTTGTCAACGCTACGTAACACATTTCATTCATTATTTCAACTTTATTCCTGCAATCTAAACCATATTTGTCACTTCTTCCACTCCCCTCAACCTTATTCACGCGATTCTAGTTTTTTTTTCACATTTTTTTTTTTTACTCTTAATCACATTCGTGCTACCTAAACTACACCCTTCACTTTATTTTGTTTTCATTTCTTTAGTATATTCACGTAACCATGCATTTTCCTTTTCAATTTCTCTCTTATTTCAAACTTATTCATGCAACCTGACCTACGTATATTTTTTTTTTACTTATTTCCATCTTACTCATATTCACGCAACCCGATCTGGACTTTCACGTAGTTTTCTTGTCTTATGTTTTCCCTACACAACCTTACTCGCACAAACTAAGCTACATTTTTCAATACTTTTTCAATACTTTCTCTCTCGCTCCGTCAAACGTGTTCGCGCGAGAGTTGCTGCGACCTATTAGGACGGATAAAATACTCCGCCCGGCACCTCGCTTGGTCCACGAGAGCATACAGTGCATAGTATTGAGCGAGGTGGTGGTGGTGGTGGTGGTGGTGGTGGTGGTAATAGTGGTGATAGTAGTAGTAGTGGTGGTGTCTCATTACTGTCCTACCGCCACGTCCGACTCACAGTGGCACCACACACACACACACACACACACACACACACACACACACACACACACACACACACACACACACACACACAGAGAACCAAGTGCCACAAGAGTAAACCTTATTTTTTTCTTTTCTTTTTTTCCTTCTTCCTGTCATTTGTGAGGAAACTACAGGGAAAAAGAGGGTTAAGAGCAGTGAATGAGTAAAGAAAGGGTTGAACTGGTTTGAACGGATATGATCGAGAAAAAATGATAGGCGAGAAGAAAGAGATGCAATTATCATAGAGAGAAATGGGAGGATGTGAAATCAGTATGAAAGAAAAAAGGAGAAATAAGAAAAAAATATGCGTCAACAGGAAGGAAAATGCATATAAGAGATAGGGAAATGGAATACAAATGAGAGAAATGGACGGAAAATGGATATGGAAAAATACATCATGAGCTAGAAAAAAAGGAGAAAAACTGTAAACGGAGAAAAAAAATGAAAAAAATGGGAAAGTAAAAAAAGACATTTGTGGGCAAAAAAAGAAAAGGTGAGCAAAACATTGATGAACCGGAAAAAAGAGAAAAAATATATATAACAAACGGAATAGTAGATAAAGAAAAAGAAGAAACCTTATAAACGTAAACAAATAAGCGCTTATGAATCAAAGTAAACAAAAAAAGAAAAGAAAAATATAAAAAGAAGAAAAGAGAACATAGGAACGAGTGTGGACGGGGAAGATGGAAATAATCATGGCAGTATGTAGCAACCTTTCTTTCCCTCAGGCTATCACGCGACGAATCCGAGAATCTAACCAGCCCACCGCCCAAGGCCCAACAGAGTAGCCAGCCAGCCAGCCAGCCTGTCCACCCAACGCTCAATCCACAAAGCCTTACTCGGCCTCTTGGTAACCTCTTTCTGACACGCTACTTTAACTTACACCAGGTTTGAGGTAGGCAAGTGTGTATTATTTAACCCTCAATATTGAGACATATTTTTACCTTTATATTTGTGTACGATTAGACCATTTTATTGACATTAAGAAAGGTCTATGGAGGCCAGAAGATTAATGGCCACAGTCTTCACTATTTTAATCCCCGACGTAAGTTTCTAAAGTTATACAAATATTAACCAGAATGAATATGGAAACGCGTCATGGTACTAGAGAGGTTAACCCCCTTCAGTACTGGAACACATTTTTACTTTGAGTTTTGGGTATAATTAGACTTTTTCTTTTTTTTGACATTAAGAAGGGTCTATGAAGGTCAGAGAATTAATGGCCACAGTCTTCACTATTTTAATCCCCACATAAGTTTCTAAGGCTGTATAAAATCACCAAATAGTAAGCAGAATGCATATGAAAACACGTCCTGGTACTGAAAGGGTTAATAATACTACCAAGATAATTTGAAGGAATGAAGGTGGGAGATATATCAGTCACTTAGAAAAAAAAAAAGAAGAAAACTAATAATAAGAAA
The DNA here is from genome assembly GCF_017591435.1 of Portunus trituberculatus. Lineage (NCBI taxonomy): Eukaryota > Metazoa > Arthropoda > Malacostraca > Decapoda > Portunidae > Portunus > Portunus trituberculatus. The sequence continues at coordinate 18,853,286 of NC_059272.1, read as the reverse complement.
AGAAAAATTGAACGAAATCACCCGCCTGGTTTTGTTGTTGTTGTTGTTGTTGTTGTTGTTGCTGTTGTTGTTGTTGTTGTTGCTGTTGTTGTTGTTGTTTTTGTTGTTGTTGTTATTGTTGTTGTTGTTGCAGAGTTTAGAAGTTTCTTATACACTTCACTATATTCCCTTCTAATTCTTCTCCAATCCTCCTCCTCGTCCTCCTCCTCCTCCTCCTCTTCCTTCTCCTTCTCTTCCTCTTGATCTACAACGCAACTCTCTCTCTCTCTCTCTCTCTCTCTCTCCTTATCATTCTAAGTCATTTCATTCTCACACTTCATTTACTTTCCTGTTTTCTTTCATGATCATCTTTATCTCATACTAATTATTATCTCCTCCTCATAATCATCCTCATCCTCTTCCTCTTCTTCTTCTTCCTCTTCACTCTCTCATTCTTCCTCCTCTGATATATTCTCGTATTATCTTCCTCTTTGGACCCTTCTTCTCTTTCCTCGTCCTCCTCTTCCTCTCCTCCTCCTCCTCCTCCTCTTCCTCCTCCTCCTCCTTCTCTAGACCAGGAAGGAATTTCACCTCTACAAATGCATTCCAGACACGAGCATTAAACTTGATAATTGGAAAATAAACGAAGCTGTCACTTGTCTGGCCTACGCAGGAGGAATAGGAGGAGGAGGAGGAGGAGGAGGAGGAGGAGGAGGAGAATGGGAGCAGTATCCTTAGTTATCGTTGTTGTTATTATTTGTTGTTTGCTGATGTTGTTGTTCATCTTTGGCTCTACGCTCGGGTCTCAGAAGATAAATGGGAACAGGAACAAGAAGAATAAGCAGAATAAGAATGAAAAAACAACAAAAGGTAAGAAAGAGACGGAAGAGAAGGAGGAGGAGGAGGAGGAGGAGGAGGAGGAGGAGGAGGAGGAGGAAATGAGGCAGCAGTAACGGCCTTCCTTCCATCCAGTGCGTATTCGTGCAATCAACAATTTATCTCGCTCTTTTTATCACTGAGAATCGCCGGAAACTTCCTTGTGTGCTTGCGGTGACAAGGCACAAGTGGAGAAGAGAAGCAGGTGGAGGAGAGGAGCAGGTGGAGAGAAGCAGGTGGAAGAGAGAAGCAGTTGGAGGGGAGAAAAAAGTGGAGAAGAAAAGTAAGTGGAGGAGAGAAGGAGGTGGGAAAGACAAGCAGGTGGAAGAGAGAAGCAGCTGGAGGAGAGGAGGAAGTGGAGAAGAAAAGCAGGTGGAGGAAGCAAGTGGAGCAACGGGAAGCAAGCAAAAGTGACACAGGTGAACAGGTGAAATAAGTAAAGCAAAGACCAGTGTACTTGCCAGTGTAATTAAGTAGAACATTTCCCTCTAGACGTTGTAAAGTGCTCTATCTTCCACTTGTTGATGTGCTGATTCACTTGTACTTTGTGCGGTGCTATGTTGTGGAAGTAATGTGATAGTGAGACACTTAGATCTAGGGACAAATGTTACTTATCACCAAGGTTACTCTCTCTCTCTCTCTCTCTCTCTCTCTCTCTCTCTCTCTCTCTCTCTCTCTCTTTATCTCTGTCTCTCAATCCTTCCCTTTTCCTTCTCTCCCTTAACTATATTCTCTCTTTTCTATCTCCCTCCCTTCCATTCCTTTCACTCCACGACCCTCCTCCTCCTCCTCCTCCTCCTCCTCCTCCTCCTCCAACAGACCACTTCAATCACGCCAACTTCCCTCTGTCCCTCCCTCGCCCCGCCTCTCCTCGCCTCTCCTCTCCCTTCCGTATGCAACACAGCAAGTCAGTCAGGCAGTAAGTCGCTCCCACACACTCCTCGTCCCTCCCTCAACCAGAGACCAAGGCCCCGCAGAAGAGACAATGACCTACCCTATAGCTACTTGTCATCTACCTAACTTAATTTAATGTAAGCTAACGCAGCTTTACCTAACCTTACCTTATAACATTACCTAACCGCTATGCTATGTGTATCTTCCAGGCCTTTAAAACAGTACATAAGTCTCTGATTCTTAGTATTAAGAAAGGAAAGAAGAAAAAAAATGTACTAGAGAAGTACAAAGTATGAGGTAAAATAAAGAGAACATCAAGAAAGAAAGGGGAAAAATAAGAAGTGAAAAAAACACGTAAAGAAAACACAAAACGTCAAGAAAAGTAGGAAATATAAAGAAGCACAGAATAGCCAGAGGGAAACACACATCGGCAGTAGCAAGTAAAGGAAACTCGTCGAGAAAAATAAATAAGTGATGATAATCTGATAGAAAAAAAAAAAAGACGTTGAATAGAGCCATGTGTTGTTCCTTGAAGCCTTGTCAGACACCTCTAGGTTATCTCAACAAAAGTCATACCACCCTCTATTTCCTCTACCCCTCCCTAACACCCGCATTCAGTTCAACCCACTCTCCCTTCCCTGTGCCTCCCCTTCTTTATTACTGGAAGGCACCGGTGTGAACATAAAGAGAATAATTGTAAATGTTTTTTGTTTTTTTCATGCAAGAGGGGAAGCTGGCCTAAGGAAAAAAAAATAAAAAAGGCCCACTTGTATGCCAATTTCCTTAAAAATAAGTAGGGTTAGCTAAAAGTCAGGGACAAATGTCTTGAAACCTCCTTCTTAAAAGAAATCAAGTCGAAGGAAGATGAAAATATCGAAGCAGGCAGGATGTTCAAGAAATGTAAATGGTTAATAAGAGAAAAAGGAAAGAGGGAAGAAAACAGACGAACCGACAGTGAAAGGAAATGAGTGTATAAAGAAGCAAAGGGAACAAACAACACAAATATCAAGATTAACAAGAGAAAAGAAAAAAAGGAAGAGAGAAGGAAACAGAAGACCCGAACGGAAAAGAAAGTGATACGCATAAATGAGAAGACAAAGGAGACAACACACAAATTTAGATCAAGAGACAAGAAAGAGAGAGAGAATAAAGCAAAACCTAGACAGTGTAAAGGGACACGCCAAGGAGTGTAGTTCCAAAGATTGCAGCCCCAACCAACACCTTAACCTCTGCCGTACCATGACGCGTTTTCATATTCATTCTGGTTACTATTTGACGATTTTATACAGTTTCAGAAATACCTCCATAGATCCTTCCTAATGCAAATAAATCGTCCAATCATACTCAAAACTCACGGTAATAAAACGTCCCAGTAATGAAGGAGTTAACACGGTCCAACTTAATGCAGCACCGTCACCATCAACGTGGCCGTGCAAGGAGAGGTGTGGTTCGTGTTCACCAATTTCTCTCAAGCAGACAGCAGTTCATAATCTGAATCTCTTGCTTTCACATCATGACTATTTTTCAAAGCTACAGGTGACTACATACGGTGTTCCTCAGATGGTAATGAAGAAATCTTGTTCATTTTTTCACTAAGACTATTAAAAAGAACGTGTAACTTCAGCTAGAGTGTTTTGAAAGTAGTGAAGGTGCGAGCCAAAAGTGTTTCAGAGTATGGTGCTGTTTTCAAAGGACAAAGAAGTGAACAGTCGCACTCTTATTGGTGCTTTTCCTTGTGGTTATGAGGAATTCTTGCCAAACTTTCACTACGATCATAAAAACATCCTCAAGACAACCACTATCACTGCTAGTCTTCTACACACACACACACACACACACACACACACACACACACACACACACACACACACACACACACCCGGTAGCTCAGTGGTTAGAGCGCTGGCTTCACAAGCCAGAGGACCGGGATTCGATTCCCCGGCCGGGTGGAGATATTTGGGTGTCTCCTTTCACGTGTAGCCCCTGTTCACCTAGCAGTGAGTAGGTACGGGATGTAAATCGAGGAGTTGTGACCTTGTTGTCCCGGTGTGTGGTGTGTGCCTGGTCTCAGGCCTATCCGAAGATCGGAAATAATGAGCTCTGAGCTCGTTCCGTAGGGTAACGTCTGGCTGTCTCGTCAGAGACTGCAGCAGATCAAACAGTGAATCACACTCACACACACACACACACACACACACACACACACACACACACACATTAAGCAGCCCGCTACTTTGGCTGGATAAAAACAGGTTTGCATGTACCTGTTTTTTTTTTTTTTTTTTTGACCCGAGGCGTGTTACTGTACAGAATAACAATGACATAGGCCATTGAATCCTTGAGGAATGTGCTCACAAACTCACATTGCAGCGGTCACAATGGCGAGTGATGAACTTTATTTGCTATTTTACTGTATACATATTGCGCATTCGCTGAGCTGGATCACGTCAGTAGCTGAGATGCGCCTCACTCACACCTTCTAAAAGGCTCTGTTTGAAGTTAGACGGATTTTTAAGGATCTTTTTACAATTCTGCTGACAGAATAATAAGATTTTTACCTTATTAGCACATCCCCTTTCTGTGGTCCTAGTGAGAGAGTTTCTGATTACGGGCATTTTCAATACGTTAAACAAATTTTTAAGCTTTTTAACAGTTCTAGTGAGAAATTAACAAGATTTCTACATTACTAACAGAATTCTCTCACTTGTTCTATGTCCACGCAAATATATATTTTTTTTTCATTGCTGTTGGCTGATAAAAAAAAAAAAAAAGAATCACAGTTGTACAGTTGCAAAAGAATTCAACCATGCAAAGAAATCCTCGCCAATGAAAGAGGACACTTGACACCTAATACTGAACACTGGCGCGCATCCCTCATTCACTGCAGCCTCGGAGAAGTTCCTGAGACGAGAACATAGTCAGAGAGAAGCACACCTAATTAAGACCGCGTTCCCGCAAGTCTCAAAGTTTTACCTCGATTCCTTTTTAATCCCCTCACTGTTGGACTATTTTTCAGTAATCACCTACAACTTATTACTTTTTTTTTTTGCACCACAGTTTCTTAAATACTTAAGCTAAAAATAAACAAATTTCTTGTTTCCAAACAATTTATCGTTGTGCTCTGCGGGTCGACAAAGAATGAGCACAGCAGTGAAAGAGTTAACAGGTCGGGTGAAAGTTATTGAGCGTCCCTAAGAGTGTTTTCATGATGCTGGTGATAGATCAACAAAGATTCTAGGTCTGGGGACAGAAAAGAACCTCAACTAACCATATTTTAGGCCTCTAAGAGTGGTACTTAAAAGAGAAACTTTTGGAAATGCGAAACACGAAGCATAAGGATTCTATAATATTACCTGTGAAGAAAAAAAAAACATCCATGGAACCCCAAGCAGCCTTATCTTGGAGTTCTAAAAATGGTACTTAAGGAAGAGGAAGACGTTTGGAAATGCTGCAGAGAAGCAGCGCGCGCAACATACCTCGGCTTGAAAGAGAGTAGGGACGGAGAAGTATCCAACTGGGTGATCCGGAACTACAAGGAAGGGCGGGGCCAGGATGTTCTTAAGGCCGCGAGTCAGTGCCAGTGCCAGGAGACCGATGCCGAAGGACGTAGCCCCAGACTGCCACGAGGTGCCCGTGTAGAAGTCCCACACGTTCCACACGCCCCGCCAGTGGTTGACGACGCATACACAGTAGATGAGCGTGTAGAATCGCGATATCAGCAGGTGGAGGATGGGGCGTCGCGAGTGGTCACAGAGAGAGGCGAGGGGCCCCTGGATGAGACAGAAGAGCAAGCCGGACAGCACTCCGATGCCCAGCGAGGTGAACGTGGAGTACAGTTGGTTCTCCGGAAAGAGGTAGGTGTCCATGAGCTGCCAACACCCGCGCCAGTAAAACACCACCAGGGGCGCGAACACAAAGATGGATAACAGTGAGTCCAGCAGCCCTAGGAGTCCCATGATAGGCTTGCCCCACTCCCCGCCCCCACCGGCGCCCCCACTTTCCCCCATCGCTCCTGGCACTCTCGGCAGCTCCTCCTCCCTCTCACTAAACGTTCACCTATTGACCACAGGTGTGTCTTTCAGTTTCTTTTTCTTTTCTTTCTCTTCAGTTTCTTCCTCAGCGTAGCTCTTTCACAAAGACACTGGCAAGGCCTTCAGGAGACTTTAATGTGTGTGCAGTGAGTGTGAGGGTCGCGGGTCGCCCTTGTTGGGAGGTTTCTCGGCGCGGAGGTGAGTGTGGCAGGCTTGGTGCTGGGATGACAGAGACGGACTTGAGGCTCCTGCCATAGGATGTCCTCATTCGCCTGGTGGGAACGAGGGTCGCTCACTAGCAGCCTCCACCGTGGCTCACAACACTCCGGCCTCCCCGCCTCTGTGATCACCTCGTCCCGCGGGTTGGCCTCGCCGTGGCTCCCTGGGGCTCCTGTGCTGCTAAATGGTCGGCATGACCTCGTTGTAGGCGCTGAGAGTCACCAGGAATCCTGTCCCTTCACACCAATTACATAAAAATCTTTCCATGTGAGGCTGAGTGTTTTGGTCTCAGAAGTGTAAAGGCACGGCAAGATTCGTCACTCTCCGCCTCGAGTATTGCTCACACGTACAAGATTAAGTTGTGTGCTGTGGAGGCGCCGGTGAGACGCGGGTGTGACAGAGAGGGAGAGAGAAAAGTCTTGAGCAGAATGTGCGGCGCACGCGAGTGGTGCTTCCCGAACCGTGGCTGCGCGGCGAGTGCGCGGTGAATGAGGAGGTGCGGACGGTGTAACTGGAGAGAAGGCCGTGCGGGTGGGTTACTGACGGGACAGCGCTCAGGGTGATTCAGGCTGGGGTGGCTGCTGGCTGTGTGCAAACGTGTTACACCGACACAACAAATGGCTTCCCATATTAACGCCTGTAGCTATATCCTCCTTCTTTCTTCTTCTTCTCCTCCTCCTCCTCCTCCTCCTGCTCACCTCAGTTTTTTACACGTCTCCTTTTTCGTCTATATACTGAGTAAACAATTATATTAATCGACTCAGGACTCTCCCACTCATCGCTCTGACACAACACGTCACATCTTCCCCTCGGTCCGCCTCCCTCCCGACCTTCGACTTGGTGACCGAACAGCTCCCAGTGTGACAAGCTCTTCCGGCGGGGCGAGGCGCGTGCAGAAACGATGACTGGCACACCACGCCAACAACAACTGCTGCTACTGCTGCTGCTGCTGCTGCCACTGCTACTACTATCGCTACTTCCACTACTACTACCTTTACCACAACTGCCACTACTACTACTTCTACTACTACTACTACTACTACTACTACTACTACTACTACTACTATCACTGTTATTCCCTCTGCTGCTGTTAAAGTACTAATATATGTATTTGTACTAACTTGCACGATCATTACCATTTATTAGTAGACAGAAATGAAGTTATGGTTCATCCTTGTTTTGTTTTGTTTTTTTTCCAGGAAGCGGTACAGGACATGAAAAGGCTATACTGACGTAAGCTTGGCGTAACATGACAAGACAAGTCACACACGTCAGGCAGGTGTACAAGTAGCGCGTACACTCTCAGAGTCCCAGCTCAGAGAGAGAGAGAGAGAGAGAGAGAGAGAGAGAGAGAATTAAAAAACTTCATTTTAAAGGATTTCAGGCTCAATTTTTCTCTCTCTCTCTCTCTCTCTCTCTCTCTCTCTCTCTCTCTCTCACCAACATAGATTATTGAGACAAATTTCGTAGTAGAGAGAGATAAAGAGGGAGAACTTCGGTGCCTGCCACAACCACAATACTTGCTTTACTAACCACACGCGACTGGATTCCTGAGTTCGAACCAAACGCACTGCTTGGAGCTGGCGTCTTGGGACTGAGTTACGCGCTGAACTCAAAGCGTCATTTCACTCATTTCCACACTCTCGTCTTCCTATCAGCTGTTAAAAAAAAAAAAACTAAATATCGCATAATGCACCGAAAAAAAAGACTTACCATGAACTAAATACTCAAATGTATGTAGTACGCGCACAGATTCTCATCAAAGCTACGTTCAAACATTCATTCAGCTTTTCCTAAACTTTTTTTTCTCTCTGGCTGACAAGTTTCTTTTTTTCATGTATTTCAGCCATTTCAGCCAAACGTGACAGCTCCTAAACAGACACAAACCAAGTTTCTTTTTTTTCAGCTTTGATCACACTTTACCTGCTACGGTTTCTCCTTAAGCTTTAATCAATAAGACGACTGGTGGCAGCAATGTGAGAGATCGAGTATTCATCGAGCCTTGGCGAGTTGTGCGCTGCCTGACTGACTGACTGACTGACTGACTGACTAACTATCTGACTGACTGACTGACAGACCGATTGACTGGCTGACTGACTGACTGGTTGACAGACTGACTGACTTAGTGACGGACGGACAAACTGACTGACTGCCAGACTAACTAACTGCAGAAAAGAGCGAGCGAGAGAGAGAGAGAGAGAGAGGTGGGAAAAGGAGAAAATCTGAGACCACATCTGACTCGACACCGTGACAGTGGAGTTGAATTTCTCTCTCTCTCTCTCTCTCTCTCTCTCTCTCTCTCTCTCTCTCTCTCTCTCTCTCTCTCTCTCTCTCTCAGCTGCGTCACGTGCTACAATGATGTGTTATTAAGGTGGAGTATAAACTAAGCTTCGATGTTATATTGTATTGCCCCGCTGTATTGCTGCCTCTCGTGTGCTGTTTGCTGTTGCGGTGCTCTGTTCTTTACTGTTCAGTGCTACTATGATTCATATTCAAAAATTCTTTACTCTCTCGCCACGACTAATTAACGAGGACACAAAGACGATTAGCTGGTATCTCAAGAGTCTCTCTCCTCTTAATAATGTAGGTAATGTATATTTTACTAGTCTGTAGCTAAAACTGCAAAAATATAAAAATCCGTGTTATTTCAACTAGAGCATTTCAAAAGTTTTCATGTTAATAATGTAGAAATGTAATTAACTTTATGACCAGAGGAGTAAAATTCCTAAAACCCCGTAGAGTCTCTCAAAAGAGTGTTCCTCATGTTAATAATGTAGAAATGTAGTTCATATATTACTAGAAACGTAAAAACCCTCAAAACTTCGCGTCATTTCTAGCAGTCTTTTGGAAGGTGTGGAGGTGCAGCCTGAAGTGTTTCAGAATACGGTCCTCTGCTGGCCCGTAGCTGCCTCCCGGAATGGCCGCGGTGCCGACACGTAATTATTGCATTGGTGCGCCGCCTCTCTCTCGGGACGGCCGCCGCGTGCACCCGACACAGTAATTCCGTTTCACCTGCGTCTGACTGAACCCTCGGGCGGACTGCGGGCGGCGGGCGGCGGGTAGCAGGGCGGCAGTGGCTCTCTCTTCCTGCCTCACTCAATGCATTTCTTCCCTATCTATCCCTGTCTCTGTTCATCCCTGCTCTCTTTTCTATTTCCTTTTCCCTGTTTTTCCACACCTCTGGTTTCCCTCCCTACTTTGTACTCGCCTCTTCCATACATCTCTTCCTATCTGCCTCACTTTATAGGTATTCTATTATATCGCTATCTGTATTCTTCCCTCTCATTTTCCTCCTCGTCTTTACCTCCCTTTCTCCGTCATTCCATTCATTCTCATTCCTCTTCTCTCTAACTCGAGCTCTCTCTCTCTGTCACCTCTGTCCATTCCTGTCTTACTTGCTTCATCCCTCCCCGAATCCCTCATTCCCCAGCCTTCATTACCTCCTCATACTCCATCCATTCATTCATCCTATTTTCCTGCACTACTTCATCTTTTCTCCCGCCCCTCCTCTAACTCTCTATGCATTCCTATCCTTCCCGTCCTATTGCCCTGCCTCACGCTATCTTTCCTTACCTCTCTCTCACCTCCTTCCATTTCCTCACCACTCAGATCACTTTTTATTCTTCTCAACTTCATTCTTCCCTTCTGCCATCCTCTTCAGCCGTCCTCGCTCCTCCTCCTCCTCCTCCTCCTCCCTCCCTCTGTCTTTCTGTCAGTCTTGTGGCCACAGATCCCTCAGCGAGTATCATGTTTCTTCCAGTCGTGAGTTTTAAGCGCGTCTTCACCACGAGATTGTCTGCCG
>NC_059272.1:18808485-18838485 GCF_017591435.1 Portunus trituberculatus | reverse complement strand
TAATGTGTTGACCCATTACTGGCCTTTTTGACTGTATTTACTGTATTTATCTAAGGGAAAACTGGGCAAGGGCAACAGAAAGAGTTCAACAAAAAGGCCCACATTGGTTGCCAGTCCGCGTACAGGCCCAAGAGTTAGCCAAAAGAAAGGGATAAATGTCTTGAAACCTCCCTCTTGTACTGCATGTGTGTTGGTAACGTGGCTGCAGTGAGTAGTGAGTAGTCTTTAATCTTGCCACACCGGTGATTAGAGCGGCCTGCCCTGCTCTAGGTAACCTGTACTATTACGACTTTCTTTTTGTATTCAACTATTCTGGAAGATCTAAATCGAAGGAGCTTTTTTTTGTCCGTCACACGGAATTCTTGATACGTTGGAATGAATAAAGACGTGAACATAATCAAAGCAATGAATGATTTGTTTCTTCACTGTCACATCTCCTCATCTAGCTTAATAACACTGTATGGTGCAAGTCTTCAAGTCTCTGTCTGCTTCTGTGTTCTCCCTCCTATGACCTGAGATCTTTTAAAAGGGAGGTTTCAAGAAACTAATCCTACTATTTTGGCTAATTCATTTGTTTTTAAGGCCTGGCATCTTAGAGGGCCTTTTCAACACTTTTCGAATCACAACACGCACAAACAAAATCGAATCAAGTTTACGTAACGCTCAGCATCATAATTTTGAAAACTAATAAAAAGAATCCAACACTAACTAATTAATACTAGTAATGAAAGCAAACCGACTAAAACTAACAACTTCCCAATTCATTTTACATACATGCAAAGTCGAAATTACATAACACACACACACACACACACACACACACACACACACACAGGGAAGGATGCCAGGAGGTGGAGGGCGTGAGGGGAGCCGGACCAAAGGACTCCCCGCGAGTTCCTTAACCATGGGAGGCGGGAGGGCGCTTCCTGCCGTGATTGTATCCTCGTTACGCTGATGATGGAAGGTGGGCCCCGAACGGCAGCTCATCATCACAGGAACCTCGCCCTACGAAAGCCCTCGAACTCCCCACGCCCTCTCGTCCCCGCCCCACGCCACCTATTACGCTGGGCGGGTCTAAAGGGGCTGTTTCCCTGCCGACGATAACCTCCACCTTATTGTAACCCCAAAAACGCGAAGAGATGGAACGCGAAGGAAGACTGTGAGAAGACAAGAAGGAAAGAAGGAAGATAAGTAGAAAGAACGCCAAAAAGAAACAGTGAGAAGGAAAGTGATATGCGACATGAATGAAGAAAGGAGACCATGAGAAAATAAAGAAGGAAAAAAAAATGAAGATAGGTCGAAGGAATTCCATGAAGAAAGGATATCAGAAAGTAGGAAGAAAAGAAGGAAGATATGTAGATAAAAGGAATGCCGAGATGAAACCTGAAGAAGAGGAATATGAGAAAATACGAAAGAAGGACAATAAGGAGAAGGGCCACTAAAGAAATGAAACGTGAATGAAAAAGGAAAAATATAAGAAAACAAGAAAGAAGATACAAGAAGGAAGAAAAAAGGAAGAAAGACAAGCAAAAACAAAACCAAGAAGAAATTAAACAAGGAAGTAGGAAAAACATGGAAAAAAAAGGAAAATGAGTGTAAGGGAAAATATAAACAACAAGAACTTGAAACTGCTCTCTTACCAGGAATATCAGGTAAATATTGACCAGACCAGCACGATCTCAGTCTCTCCCACCCTCCAACCCCGCGCCAAAAAAGAAGAGAGAAAAAAAAAAAAAAACTAACTCCCGCCTTCTCTACAGAGGACATTCAGTGACGTCATATTATTTTAGTGATAGTTAAAATGATTCTAGTACATGCATGAAAGAAAGACGAAAACCACCAAGAACTGAAATATAATAAAATCCTAAACACACATACATCCGTACACACTCACTTATCAGCCCTATAGTATTAAAAAAGAAACCCTAATACACACAGGCTTTCTACCACTCCTTCAAATATATCCTCGTTCATGTTCGAAGCTTCTGTCTCGAACCAGCATCGCGATACTCCGGTGATAATTCGAGCCGCCATTACTCAGCTACGTAATGGCGTACAGTATTATGATAGTAGCGATTCTACACTGAATAAACCAAATAATAAGACATATGAAGCATGAATGAATGAAAATATAACAAAAACCCATATAAAAGGCCAAACAACACCAGCAGCATTCATTGGCAGCCCTAATGAGAGAAACTGGAAAAACAATTTATCAAAACACGGCTTCAAACACTCACTGTCATGACAGCACACAGCATAATGCCAGGACGCACTCAGCCGCACATCCCAGCCCCTGCACCCAGCCACGGGACACTTGCGCCTGCCACGTGCCTACTATCCTGCCTCGGGGCGGTGGTAGCGTTTCCCTGCCGCTGGTGATTACTGCGTCCTTTACCGCCGCTTTGAGTGCCTCTACGTGACAATGTTTCTTCTCAACGGAGTGTTAAATGAGTAATAATGGAAAAAACATACGGTAAAAATAGGTTAAGATATATAAATCAATAAATACGAACGTAGATGAATAAAAAATCATTTAAAACAAAGACATTTCCCGCACAAACAGTGTAGGGAAGGTGTGATGAGTTGTTACCTTGGTACAACACTGCCTCATTTTTTCCTTGGTCTATATAATAGGGAATCATTGTGGAAATCCATGTTATTTTTCTTTCTCCCAAATTACATACTGATGTGCTTCCATTTGCGAAATCCTTTTAATGAAATGTCATGTATCTGTTTTCCCAATAAGCAATAACGCCACTTTTCCATTGTCAATAATTAATCAATACTTCAATGAGTACCTGCTACTTCCTCTTGTCCGTATCAAATTTTATCAATGTAACTTATTAATTTCTTTCAAGTAGCCTTAATCTTCATAATTCACAACCGATTACTATTATTCCAGATGTACTGATAGAAATTCATTAGTCATTTCCCCAATAACTTCTGTCTCTCCCACTAATTGCTATTCCAATGTGTTAGCTACAGTTTCAATTAATATTTCGAATTAAGCACAAATCATTATTGATCATTTTCTTTAATCACCTCAATATCAGGGACCTGCAGCTAATTACATTCACCATTACAACACACACAAGGAAGGTTACCACTTCCCCTCAGTGCTCAGAGTGACATCCTGCACATTACACAATCCCATCCCCCAGCACAGCAGGCAGCTTCCTGCAGACATTGTCAACCAATCACTTCACTTCACAGAATACATTGCCAGCCCACATGGGACAATATGGCTGGGGGGACCCAAGCCACCCCTCAAAGCCCCACCCTTGACACTGGTGAGGGGGAGGGTGAAGAGGACATTATGTCACACTAGCGTAGACATGGTCAAAGTTGAATTACTGCACTCTCTTATTGTATTCAGAGGTTTTCCTCAGTCTTATGTCCTCTGGTCTGTTGGGAATCTATCAACACTCAAGTTCTATAAGACTGTCTGTCGGCAGATCAGAGGACTCAAGGCGAGGGAAGATGCTAGACAACGTACAAGAAGCAAGTCCGGAATGTTGTGTTTCTGACAACAACTTCACTCTGGACTTAGAATGATTCATGCAATACAAAATCAAGATTGCATCCTCTTGGGGTATAAAAAATCTAATCAATATCTAATCAAAACAATAAAAAGAGGCACCTTTTTTCTAAAAAGCATTTGGTGTCAAAATAGAGAAACCCTCATTACATAAATGTATTTTAATATTTTAAGACACATACTCACTTATTTATATGTTTTTCAATTAAAACAGTACATGCATTAGGATTATATATCACCTTCTTATCTACACCCTTATTGTCAGTCTTCATTGTAGTGCTGCTTACAACATTCATGGAACCACCCTTGTTTTTGCCTACTTTATTCACTGATTTCTTACTAGTTTTATAGTGTCCATAATCAGAATTATGAATTGGAGTGCAATACGGGCACTTGTAAGGTGCTGAAAGACTGAGAAGTCTACAACTGCATGCTTTTTTTGGACTCCCACTTGTCATCACCCTTTTTGTCTTACGCTGAGGCTCAAAGCTCGAGGCTGGTGGCTCTGGCCTTAAGTATTGCTGTCTCTGTAGCTGCTGCAGGCGGGCACGTGCCTCCTGCTGCAGAGTGTCCGGGATGAAATCAGATCTTGAGAGCCTTGGTTTAGGGACTGCACCACCACCACCACCACTTGCCTCACCCCATGGTGGTGGAGAAGGTGCCCTGAAATGGGGTTCCTCATGGCCAGTCCTGCTTCTTGAGGGTTTCCTAACATAGTGACTAAAGCTCCCAGAATCAATGGCTTCCTCATACTCATCTTCCTCCTCTCGCCTCCAGTGGATTCTTGAGGGAGCAGAGCAAGTATGATTCACTCGGTAATCCTTGCTGTTCCCTCTGAAGGTTGATGAATATATGACATTGCGGTCACTCTGCTTTGGCACTCCTGAAGCATGGTGGAAGTGGTCTGAGCTGCACGCTGCATCCTCCTCTCTGTGCCACCTTTCATGCACTTTCTCTCCTCTGTCTCTGTCCCCTTTATTTGCAACATTTTCCTTGTTTCCTCCTCCTTCTGCAAAGCCTTCTTTATCCTGAGTATTATGTGGATGGGCTGAGGAAGAAGAGGAGGAGGCAGAGGAGGATTCAGGTGAGGGTGGTCTCTCCCCATCGTCTTCCTCATCCCCACCCAAGCGACGAGTTGCTGCATCCTAGGGAGAGAAGGAGAGGATGAAAAAAGAGAGAGAGAGAGAGAGAGAGAGAGAGAGAGAGAGAGAGAGAGAGAGAGAGAGAGAGAGAGAGAGAGAGAGAGAGAGAGAGAGAGAGAGAGAGAGAGAGAGAGAGAGAGAGAGAGAGAGAACATAGATAGATAGAACTGCAAAGGATGAGAGCCACAGAGGAAGATGCAAGGGACAGAGACAACTGATGGAGACTCATTCAAGGCACCAACAAGGAAACAGGAATAGACGAAGACAGAGCTTGAATTCCTGTGCACTGCTGAGTCTTACCTGAAACATGGTGATGGCCTCTGAGTTAAGGGCATTGGCACTACGAAGGAAGGCCTGCTTGGCTGCCTCTTGACACAGCAGCAGCTCAGAGCGTAGCCTACTGTTTTCCTCCTCCAGGACCTGCAGCTGAAGCTTTACAAAACAGCCACCATTAATTGCAGGAATATAAGGTGCAGTATGAGTGTGGTAAATGTTAAGGTGATGGCAAGTTCAATGATTAAATTATCTATGAAATGTGGATAAAAGTATGTATATTGCTTGTATTTATGTCATTTGAACAATAAATAAATCTTAATAGAAAAATATGACACTTAAATTTCAATAAACATATAATGTAATCTTACATGAACATTACCAGAATAAAAAAGCATCTTCCTCTAATCTTATTCATGTATGTAGCTCCCAAAACTATCTTTGCATGTAGCGCAAACTGTGGCATAATGAACCATGTGAAGCAGGCTGCCTCATCACACGGTGTGTCAGTTAGATTGGTGTATGTGGCTTGACACAGACCTAATATATCAATCTACTTCCCAGGTTCTTTGATATATATATATGGTATCGATCCTTAGTACAGAGTTGCCAATTACCCGATGTGTCAAATAACATTGTCCATTGTGTCAGAATGCAACCCTCTTGTTTTTAAAGACAGTTTTGGGAGGCACTGTACATACTTGTAAGCAATGGGGAGTTTTCAGAACTAGTGGTTGTCACTAGATGGCAGCACAGTACATATCCCCTATGCTCTCACAGGGGTAATATAGAACATACCTGCAGTGTCATTCTATAAAGAGATGCAATAAGTCGTTGTTATAACATATTTTTCTACATAATTCCTTCTAAATCAAACCCTATTCATGAACAAATGTATATAAGTTGATTTTCTCATGAATTGGCATTGAGACTTATTTGATTATCTCCACATTTCCAAAAAGGTACACCCTTGATCACAAGTGTATTAATCCAGTCAACAGTAAACATGAAAACAACATGTGCATGTCACTTAAAAGTCCAAACCACACACATCAACTTAGTATAAAGAAACAACAATTCTAATTAAGAATAGGCAACTCAAGTATCCTGGTGAGAGTGTTGCTGTCTAACACAACCTCTGCTGCTGTTTAACTTAACAAAACACATTGTGGGACAAATAGTTAATTCCTGTAGTAATGTCCATGTCACTATGCCATGAGGAGGAGGAGGGAAGCTTCACATATTCTTCTCTCCTCACTCTGCAGCTATCCAGTGATATGCTCATCTTTTGCTCAATTGTTTTGCCACGTCTTGATCTTGATGAAAACAATGCTAAAATCCTCACGAAAATAACTTTACGTACACATATATCACGATGTTACTGAGTATGCTGAGTCATACTATATAGGACAGTCAAAGGTTTTACCTTTTTCATTGTCCAAATCAATAGATTTTAGGTTTGCAATATGCCATATTTAAGACATTATTACAAGATAATCACAAAAAAATATTTTTGTTTTGACAAACTTCTCCCAAAATTATCCATACAGGATATTTAAAAGTAGATACAGAATGTCAACAGTAACATAATAATCAAAGTCCTATGCCTCTGTATGCACCTGGGATTTTATACAACAATGATTTAGCTCATGTCAGTAGAGGACATGTAGCAGCGGTGACATCTGGTGAATTAGTTCTGAAACCTCCCCATTATGCATTATAATAAATTAATAACAGAATAAATAAGTATTACTTGCAAGCCATTATGCATCACAATAGGAGAACAAAAGGATCAAATTATATCCAATCATTTGATGCTGAAAAAGTCACTGAACATATCATGCAATTCTAATGCTAAAACATAACAAGGGAAAAGGAAGCATCCAGACAGGTATCTCTGGGAACAAAATGAATGAGGATTTAATTAACAATGTAACCATACCCAAACCATTATTCCATCTTGCATGCAGTGCCTGGAATGATGAGCAGTCCATCAGCATCATTTATTTTACCCACCATTCAAACATTGCAAACTCTTCTTGTTGGCATCAACCAACAATAACACAATGATATGAGGAATGGATATTCTCTGCCTTCTATGTCAAAGCCCAAAATCCAGATCAATAATATAATTCATCCATCACCTGCATCTAAAAGGTTTGTAAACACACCAACACTAAGTAGTCTAGTACTTAGTTGCTCTCTATCAGGATGATAATTTCTTAAAGAATGTTGGTGTGGCTTCTAAGCTAATTGATCTCCTCAACCTACAATCTAGAATTTCATCAAACAAAAAATAAATAACTTTACACATGATGCTCCATATCATAAAACACAAGAACATCCTGATCTAAATCTCATCAAAGACTATGCAATTAGCCTTACACATAAAAGTTTTCTATAATCTAGAGCTTCATCAGAATATAAAAAGATAACTTTTCACCAAACACACCATGAGACGAAGAAATACTCACAGCTTTACTGCCGCTCCTTTCATGCACTTTTTTCCTCCACTTCACCAGCGTGCTGTGTGCCAGACGCTTACTCCTCAGGGTCCGAGCAATGTTCTCCAAGTGTTGCTGTTGGTGTGGACAAAGTTTGAGATTTTAGCAATGATCTATATATATAGCTATATAAGACAAGCAACCTCAAAAAAGGCTGTTCATCACTACACACTCAAACTAATGGAAATAAACAGTGATTAAAAAGCTATAAGTTTATCTATCAATGAAAGATATAGGGACCAATTTTGAACATCTAAAGACAACAGAAAACAAAACAACCCAAAAGTAACACATAAAAAATAGGAAAAAAAGACACAAAAACATGAGGGAGACAATGAGAAAGTGAGGTAGCTGTTACTTTAGTGGGAGATGAGGCAGTTCACTCTTGCTTGTGTCCCCTTGACAAATGGCATGGTGTTACAGAAGGGGATGACTAGAGAGGGACATAGTACATTAGCCAGAGATACCAAGGAGTCCATCACCTCACCAGCTACTACAAATGGCCCAACACAGGAATAGAGGGTCAGTGTGTGTGTCAGAAAGAAAGAAAGGAAGGCAGGGAGACAGAGAATTGAGAGAAGGAAAGGAGAAAGGAAAGAAGGTAAATATAGAGAATAGGTGAAATTAAATTATAAAGAATAAAGGGAAAAATAAAAAGTAAATATGATAGAAACATAGGATGAAGTGGATAGGAGAAAAATAGGAAAAATAGAGAACAAAAGGAAGGTACAAAGGACAGAAGGAGGGAAGGTATACAAGAAAGAAGAAAATGAAGAAGGTATAGAGGATAAAAGGATGGAAGAAAGGTAAGTAAAGAGAATAATGGGAAGAAAATTAAGTGAGACAATAGAAGGACAGAAGGACAGTAAGAATAGAAGGAAAAGAGAAAGGTCAGGTGGAGAAAATAATAGGAAAAGAGATGGAGAGAAGGAAAGAGAAAAGGAACAGAAGAGAGAAATTAAATAAGGAATATTAAATATTACTAAAGAAAAAGGAATGAAAATCAAATATCATGAAAGAAAAAGAAGGACGGAAGGAAAGGAGAAAAAGAAAATTAGGAAAGAACCAAAAGAAGAAAGGCAAGAATGAAGTCATTATGAATAAGAAAGAAAGGAAGAAAAAGAACAAGATAAAAGGAAAATAAAGGAAGAGAAGCAAACCACTTTACCAACCCTTTATAAACCTTCTTCACAGCAATATCAGAATGAACGCTCTAAGACAAAGCTCTATAAGAACAAATGAACACCTCATATCAACATAAGAAAAACCTCATTACTTGTACCTCATCCTGATTCTCCAGCTCCTGCATCCTCCTTGATAAAATGTCCTTTTCCTCCTTCTGTACCTCCAGCTGCTCCCTCAGGCTGGCAACTTCCTGCATGAGCAATGAGTGTGTTAGCCACTTCAGGATGCATCAAGTCACCTTTAGCAACTATGATGGGAGGAGTGTCTTCACCATTCTTTTAGCATGTGTCAAGTAATAGATGAATATGAGGAAAGTAAGGGAAATTATAAGAAGATGGTACTTAAACAAAGAGAGATAAGTATAGCTTTCCACTTAAGTATACATCTTTTCTTTTTCTTTTTTATATAAGAGGAATTTTGGCCTAGATAAAAAAATAGATGAAAAGAATAAAAATACACCCACTGAAGGTGCCAGTCACACAATGAACTAAAGAATAGATCAACAAAAACAAGAAGTGTGCAACATTAAAGTGAAAGACTATATAAATGCAGATATAGAGACAGGATTACATGCATCTAATTTTGATTCTGCATACTACAACTACAACTTAGAAGCATATAACTAAGTAAATAAATTATGTACACATGAATTGAAGAGTTACCTGCTGCAACTGTACTGTAGCCTCCTTGTATCTGTCTCTTTGGATGGAGGTTTCCCGCACCACCTCAGAGAGAGACCTCACCTGTTTGAGAAGCTCGTTCTTCTCGTGGCGCAAGATGCCTACACAGTTTCGAACTTCCTGTAGTCCAGCCTGAAATGTGAAACTACCTTATCAAAGAACAGTCTAAAGAGAGTAACTAGCCACTTGGTGTGTTTGTGTGCAAGAATATAATAAAGTCCTTGGAATAATCACTTTAGACAATTGAAGATGTAAAAGTAAAAAAGAAGTATTTCAGTTTCATAATGATGGCAACAAGTGACAACAGCAGACTGTGTCCTCACCTGGACATGATCATCCAGGCTGTTGATGGCCAAGGTTAGGTTGTCCAGGCCATGAATATTCTCACTCCATGTCTCTCTGACTTCCACTGTCCTCTCTGAACATGAAGGTCATTGTGATGGAAGAACATTTCACATACTCAATTACTCAGATTACCAAACAAACACTTTTACTTAAAATAAATAATAAAAGATCTACTTATATTTTTTGAGAAGAACACTACAATGAAATTTGGATAATCATCTGAAAAATGTGAGACTTAATCAAATACACATGGTAATCTACAACGTATAGTTTACAGTTCAGGCATCAAATTCCAAGTACAAAATTGCTGTAAATGAGTATAATCCCAATTCCAACACAAGATCACCAAGCAGCACCTACCCTTCACTGTGGCATGAGGTCTCTTGGCATGCAAGCCAGCACCTGGTGGGCCACCCTTGCCCTCCTCCATCTGTTCCTCCTGCTCGGGGGCCTCACCTGGTGCCCTCCCTCCGGCCTGGGGCTGCTCCTCGTCTGTTGGTGGGCCCACATCTGTGTCAGTGCTTGAAGAGGCCATGAATGCTCCTAGGCTTCCCTATAAGAAATGTTTACTGGGATAATAAGACAAGCTCATTGTAACACTAGTCCGAGCTGTGGTAAATCAGGGAATCTCAGAGTAATAAAAGAGACAGTCAGCAAGCATTATGAAATAAGATTACTAAACCTCAAACTAATTCATATCACAAACATTTACCAGAAGGAAAGTTTGCTCATGAAATTGGCAAGAAGCAATTCACTCCAAATGTACAATAATCACATGCATTTTCAGGTCAAAGTACACCCCACCTCCCCCCTCCATCCCCAATAAAAAAAAATACAAATGTAAAAAAAAAAAAAACATGCTAAGCTCAGAAAACATCTTCAACACACTACTAAAGAAACACCACTGCACTTATTACAAACAACCCAGCCACCCTGTCCGCCACCTGTCCCTCCACAAGACAACAACAGGTCTGAGTCTGAGTAACCTCTTGTCACCTTCCTGAAGATCAATAATATTACCAACCGCCGAAAATGACATCACACAACTTCACACCGGCCTAAATTACAAATAAGGCAATAAGTTACATGAACACACACAGCCATCGAAAGAGCTGAAAAAGTACTACAGTCACGAGTTTAAAGAATCTGTTGGAAGACTGTCACTTTTGAATGAATGGAGAAAATACTACCACGAGATGCTCCTCCCAGCGAGACCTCCGACCTTTTGCAGCAGCTCGATTTGTTTACATCGGGGAGGCCTCCCTCCAGTCATCGCCCTGGCAACGGCGCCCTTTTTTTTAAAGAACATAAGAAAAGAGGCTGTCAGGCCCTATAAGAAAAGAGGGAAGCTGCAAGAGGTTGTCAGGCCCATAAGAAAAGAGGATAGTTGCAAGAGATTGTCAGACCCATAAGAAAAGAGGAAGCTGCAAGAGGCTGTCAGGCTCATAAGAAAAGACTCAAAGAGGGAAGCTGCAAGAGACTGTAAAGAAAATCGGCAAGCTGCAAGAGGCTGTCAGGCCCATATGAAAAGAGGAAGCTGCAAGAGGTTGTCAGGTGTACAAGTGGCAATCCCTGTATGAGCACTCAGCAAAGCTTCTATCTAACATCCACCTATCATCCCCATCCATTGATTTACCCAATCTTTAAGCAGCAGTAACGCAGTAATACATGGTTTCATTCTAAATGAAACAGCTATCCGAATCAAAGCATTCTTTTGTATATAAGGATATATCTCTGTTTTTTTTTTTTTTCAATTTCTCGCACGTTAGACTCAGTGCTCTCAGAAGTAGTATGTCCGTGTTCTCCAATGCCAATTCCTTAAAGAGATTATCTGAGACCCCCTGATCTTGCCTTCTGCCTATCCACTTTCCTATCCACACACTTCTTTTAATTGGTTGTTTTTCTCATAACAGAATAACGAATTAATAGCTTTGAGTATCCTTCGGTTTCCCATGGTAAACTTCAAGCCTTATAAGAGAAAAAACGAAATATTTGAAAGGAAGACTATGATATTACTTTATTATTGATTTATATTCATTTTTAACAATATACTGGGGTGAATAAGGATAAATATAAGATTATCTACATTTTCCTACATGTCCATCTTTTCATCTATCAAATCATCTATCTATCTACGAATCCGTCTATTTTTTTTATATACCTATCCATGCATCTATCTATCTATCTATCTATCAAACTACCTATCTGCTTAGCTATTTTTTATTCATTATACCAAAATAAATATAATTAATCCTCCTACTCTGTTATTCATCCCGTATAAGTATTGCATTTTTCTCTGCTCTAATCCTTTTGTGTATCATGCATCACGGAAATGTACGTATATTTATGAAAAAATTAATATCAGCTGACCAAGAAAGAGAGAGAGAGAGAGAGAGAGAGAGAGAGAGAGAGATGTGTGTGTGTGTGTGTGTGTGTGTGTGTGTGTGTGTTCTAAATGAAGTAAACTCTACTTTATTTGGAAGAAACTGAAAGACGAGAGTGAATTAGTTTAGAAGCACTGTTAGATGATGGCAGAAGAATAATGGTTATGATGAAGACCTGGGACACCAGAGAGAGAGAGAGAGAGAGAGAGAGAGAGAGAGAGAGAGAGAGAGAGAGAGTGGGGGACTACTACATAAGAACAATAACAATGCACTTAAACATAACTTAGGTAGATTTTCAGACACTCCTCTTCTCAAATCTTTATTATTCAAGATATGTTACCGGAATAGGCAACATGAAAATAGTATAACACACATCTCTCTCTCTCTCTCTCTCTCTCTCTCTTGGGGCCCTATGGATTGATGCGTGAGAGTATATTGAATAAGAATAATATAAAAATAGTAAAATGCAGTATTCAACAATGCGAGTGAAAGGCAGATGGAGCTACTAAGTAAAGGGAGCAACAGGGTGGTGGCGGGGCGGCGGGGCACTGGAGCGCTGTGGGCAGGGCAGGAGTGAGGCATGGCGTGGCGCAGGATATGGCTGAGATACTTGTTTCCTTACACTAACACACAGCACTGACGTTCCCAAAATTCTGATAACATGAAGAGGTCCTAGGTCAAAATCGCACATATTGTAGTTGTTTTAAGATTCCTCCTGATGGTGAGAGTAGTGTGCTAGAGGCTGGGGACACATCAGGCAGCAAATGCATGAGATAGGAGGACTGGTGGTGCTCCTGTAGTAGTAGTCGCTGCCGTTTCGCTCCTTCACCGGCCACCACCACCTGTAGACTCATTCTGGGTGGCTTCTGGTGCAGGAGTGGCTGCTGGCGGAGGTACAGTAATGGCGGCTGAGGATGGTTGCTCTCCTTGGCTCTCTCCTTGCGTCTGATCACCTGCTGGAACCTCTACCGGGGGATTGGTTGCTGAGGTGGTTGGCTGTGTGGTGGTGGTGGTGCTGGTGGTTGTGGTGGATGGCGTGGTGGTAGTTGTTGTTGTGGAGGGAGTAGTAGAGGCCGTTGTGGTTGACACAGTGGTGGTAGTCGGTGGAGGGGTGGTGGTGGTGGTAGTAGTGGTGGTGGTGGTGGTTGGAGGGGGTGTGGACATAGTGACCACCTGAGGTACCTCCCACTCCCCACAGTAGCCGTTAAGGATGGGCTGGGCTGGAACACCTCGCCTGGCGGGGGGAGAAAATATGTTTCAGTCAGAGAGAGAGAGAGAGAGAGAGAGAGAGAGAGAGAGAGAGAGAGAGAGAGAGAGAGAGAGAGAGAGAGAGAGAGAGAGAGAGAGAGAGAGAGAGAGAGAGAGAGAGAGAGAGAGAGAGAGGGCATTACCTCAGCATCCTGCAGCGGTGTTGGTCAAGGCGATAGGCTGCAATGTCCACAGAAGGCGCCTCACTCAACGGCACAGACCAAAGCCTCTCCGCTGCTGCAGATGCCCTTGGCCACAGCCTGGGCAGCAGATTGGTGGCATCCACATACTCCCCCCACATAGTTGCCTCACCACCCAGTACCAGTGCCTTCTGCTGTGGGGTTCCTGAAGGAGGCACATAGTAAGATTGCAGTGTGATAATGTGTGATAATTTTTTTTTTCTATAGTTAAAACTACTGGTATATATCTCTGCTGCTGCTGTTGGTATTGTTGTTGCTATCACTTCTGCTACTATTACATTACTACTACTACTACTACTACTACTACTACTACTACTACTACTATTACTACTACTACTACTATTACTACTACTACTACTACTACAACTATTACTACAACTACTACTACTACTACTACTACAACTATTATTACTACTACTATTACTACTCCTATTACAAGTAACACCACCATTAACAATAATTACCTTGGAAGTCAGTTGGGTCACACTTATAGAAGTTCTTCCAGTCCTGGCCATAGGTGATGTAGTTGATGTACCAGCAGGAGGAGACAATGACCTGATGTCCAGCCCCTGTCAAGTCACGCACATACTCCCGCCAGCCTCGCATCTTGGACGAAGGGACACATCCTTCCACACCTGAGCCACACTTGTGTTTTGCATCTGTGAGGTAAAAAAAAAGCAAGACACTATTGAAATGAGTCACTGTCAATAACAAAAACTTATAATTAATCACAATAACAAAAAGGCATAAATACCATTTATAATAATACCATTATGTATATCCATGGACAAAGTTGTGCCATATACTAACAATTTTCCTCAATCTCAAGTCCTCTGATCTGCTGATAATCTCTTTTCCTAATAACTAATGATTAGTAGAGTTTAAGAACAAGACTTATGATAGAGTAAAAATTTAAAAAAATAAATAAAAACATGTGGCGGCAGAGTAGGTGCTCGACTCTTGACCACCACTGTACCTTGGTGCCACGGTCAGCTGGATCCTGCCATGTGATGTAATTAAGAGGTGTCAGCTCAGCCAGCTCAAGGACCTTCTCAACATAATGCTGCTCTACATCACGCACCTCCGTGTAGTTGTGTTTGGCCATGAATTCATGGACAACAGGTGAACTATTCCAGCAAGGCAAGAACACCTGCACCAAGCACAAAGAGAACTCAATCAGGACATGCATGCAATGGTAATAGTGACTTAAGATCATGAGATCACCTATCATTCCCGGACACAATGTAACACCATCAACAACATGACAGCATAAAGGATAACCACAGCAGCTAACAAACAAAACACACACACACACACACCTCATCTAGACCCATATGAATGTAGCCGTCCACAAAGGTGTGCTTCAGATCCACCAGGAAAGCCTTTAGGAAATCATACACCTGAAAAAAAAGTAATTTAAAATTAAGCAAAATATCTTAAGAAAGCCACTCAATATAAGGTAAGCATACCTCCTATGGAACCCCAAAAAACTTTTATCCTGTATCTGTACCCTTGCCAACTGCTGATTAACAATAATACAGAAGACAGAAAAGCATTAGTCCATTAACTGATGATGACTCAACATGGCATGGGAAGAGAAAAAAAATTATAGATGATGTTGGAGACAATACCTGTGGATTTGTTGGATCAAGGTTCTCATAGGCAGCATGGAAAGGATACTTTGGGGTGCCTGCTGTCTTGCCATCTCCATAACAAGGAGTCAAAAGATCTGGAAGCAGAAGAATGATATTGGTCAAATGACAGTGCTGTGATGTCTAGCCTTGAAGCAATATGGAGACACTGAGAAACTGATCTCAAGAAAGGTGAATTTACTATGACAGGCATTCCTACTGGGCAACGAATCCAGTCAGGCCACAAATGATCACCAATGTCTGAGTAATGTTTGGTTAGCTTTGGTACAACAACAGCAAAAGGTGAGTTTAAACAGAATGTCACAGATCAATTTTCATGGCTAATAATGCATACATCCTTTCACTGCTATTCACACACAACACAGCCTAATCCAGCAATACAACTCAGGCTCACCCCAACACTCTCAGATACTCACGAGGGAAAGCCTTGCCAAAGCCCTGTGCGTGGCCTGGTGTGTCAAACTCTGGGATGACTCGGATGCCTCGGTACCTTGCAAACTCAACAATATCCATGACATCCCCCTGTGTGTATACGTGGCGAGGTGTGTAGGCACCCTGGAAGAAGAGAACAGGAGGATCTTTACATGGGAGGAAAAGACCTCGATGTACTTTGTAGCACTAGGAAACTCAAGAAATGCTGGGATTAATTTATTTGTGAGGGTCTAGGAGGAAATAAAACAAGAGAAATAGGAACACATGAGGCTGCAGAGAGGGAAATTGTCCAAGACTCACATAGAGGGACATGTTAGGGAAGATTCTTGACTCATAGGGGAAACTCTGGTCGTCAACAATGTGCCAGTGAAGAACATTGAGCTTGTTCCACGCCATTGAGTCCAGCACCTGAAAGAGAAAGGCTTGGGTGAGACTTGCAATTAACTGAATGCCTGACAGATATGCTTACTTATCTCATTGAATGACTCATCACCTGATTTAAATGACTGACTTAATGAACAACTCATTGTCTGATTAAATGGGCAACTGACTAACTTAATGACCACCTGCTTTAATGGATAACTGACCAGCTAAATGCATAGTTGATTAATTAGATAACCACTTAAAATTATAATCAAATGAGTGAACAACTGGCTGACTAATTGGTTGATTAGGTGAATAACCATCTGACTGATTGACTGATAGACTATGAGATTAACCAAATGACATTCTATAAACCATAAATGAGAAGAGAGAGACACTTACATCAAGCAGAATATTCTTAGGGAGAAAGTGCCTGGCAGTGTCCACAAGCAGGCCGCGATGAGGGAATCTGGGAGCATCTTTAATCTTAGTGACATTGAGGCGGTACTGTGGAGCAAGAGTCAGGGCGTTAGTGAGGCAGAGTTGAGGAAAGTCCCATGACAGCAAATCCTCAACAAAATATCATTTGAGGTGGTATGGACATGTGGCTGGGATGGAAGATGTGAAGATGGTTTGGATCCTGGGTGGAGGGAAGAACTAAGGGAGATGGAATGAATAGAGAGAGACATGAGATAGAAAAGACAGATAGAAAAGGAAGGAAAGCATTACTGGTAGTTCAGGGAAGACACCCTACATACAGAAAAATCAACAATAATAAAACACAAAAACTAAGTAAATAAATAATCTTCTCTGTCTTAAAAATGTGTAATGACATGAAAAATGGTGATAGAAGATAGCAAGAGAAGCAACACTGAGGCAATGAAAGAGAGGCAAAAGACAGTCAGTTTAAGAGGATTTGATATAATGAAATATTTTGGATTCCACCCTGTCTAAAGGAGCAGAATGATTGGAACTCATAACTCAATAACTCTATATTCCTGCACTTTACTTCCCTGCTACTTACCACGTTGTCTGGCTCAGCAATGTGGACCAGTTGTGAGAAAGTCTCCAGTCCCCTCAGGCCACCCCACACTGTGTGTGCGTCCAGCCGTCCAGACACACCTTCCTCAGTCTGCGTTATCTCCAGTGTGTCTGAAGAGTGAAAGGATTATAAGAGTGAAAAAAAAGGAATCATTACAGCAATTTCTAGTTTGTATGATGGTTGGAGGTAGGTGTAGAACAAGTACAAATGTCTCAAAGAGGTTAATGACTAAGAAAAGATAATCCAAATAGCAATATGTGTTAAAAAGAGTACCAAGAAATCCTGCCATCACAACATCAGCAAAGCCACGTGGCACTCACAGGACTCATAGTCAGGATCCAGGTTGAGATGAGGCGTGTGGTCACATCCCGAGGACACGGTCACGTTGAGGAAGGGCAGCACCGGCAGGCCTACATCAGCCTTAGTGTCCCCGCCAATGAAGGTCAAGTTCAGGTACCTGCACGCCAAGGTCACATGCTAATGACTTTGCATGGGCTAATATTCTTCCTTTGGACTGGCAGGGATTGTTCAGTTTTGTTAAGCAAGATAAAGTATGTAATGTGGATAAAAGAGGATAAATTTTTGTTACTTAAGTTGAAGTAATGTAATGTTGATTACGACTTTCTTCCTCATACATGTTAGAGGAGTACTGATCAAGAGCTATAAATAAATAAAATAATGAGCAGATAAAAGAAATAAAAGAAGTAAACCAAAAGAGACAGATGGGCAAATTTGTGTCATAGCAAGAGGGAAATACAAAGACACACAGAGCTGGTAGAGATGGATGGGTTTTGTTATGAGCTCCACACTTTTCTTTTATCAATAAACTGTTTGTAGTGTGTATCTACTACCTGCCTTTCTCATTTGTCCTTCATCAGTGTTATTTATTTCATCTAGCCAGATATTGATCCATCTGTCAATCTATCATTCCTCACTTTTATCACTCTTCTAGTCTATTACAGGTATGGATATTTTCATACACAGGTGAGACTCAACCTTCAAAAGTTATTGAAACTTCTCTTTCTGGAAGGTAAAAAGAAAAAAAAATGAAGAAAGAAAGAAAGAAAAAAAGAAAGAGAAACAAAGAAGAAAGAAGGAAGGAAGGAAGAAAGAAAGAAAGAAAGAAAGAAAGAAAGAAAGAAAGAAGAAAGAAAATAGAAAAAGAACAAAAACAATAATAAGGAGACGAAGAACAAGACAAGAACAAGAACACGACTTCCTGCCTCTGTTATCCCACTCGATCCTTCCTCTCCTCCTCCTCCTCCTTATGACCTATAGCCTACCTGTGGATGGCGTAATCGATGACGTTGCAACCGAGGAGGTCAGCAGAGATGATGAAGGTGGCTGGGTCAAGGGTCACCTGCTGGGGCGAATGTGACCACTCCCGAGGCAGCGGCCATGGAGACCCGGGCGGTGACTCCTCTCCCTGTGGGGTTGGGAAGAGGTTAGTAATGGTGGTGGCGGTGATGGTGAGGTAATGGTGGTGATGTGGGTGGTGATGGTGATGGTGGCAGTAGTAGTAGTAGTAGTAGTAGGAGGAGGAGGAGGAGGAGGAGGAGGAAGGGATAGATGCGTCAGTCGCTTCATCTTTCGCCTTCCCTCGTGTGTGTGTGTGTGTGTGTGTGTGACCTTCCCTGAGTAAGGATTTCTAGGTGAATTTCGGCCATGATTACCCTAAAACACTTCCCGCTCCAGCTCCACCTCTATCACACCACCACCACCACTATCAACACTAATTTACCTCAGCTGCGCATCTCTCTCTCTCTCTCTCTCTCTCTCTCTTTTGCACGATTTCACTCACTCAACGTTTGTGTGTGTGTGTGTGTGTGTGACTGACAACCCCATCCTCCCTCCCTTGTCTGCTTTATTTCCCTCCCTCCTGAGTTCATTCTTACTTCCTCATTGCTTCTGTTACCGCTGCATCCTCCCTCATCCCCATCCCCCTCATGCCCCTTCTCCTCCTCTCCCTCTCTGTCTCCTCTCCCATCCCTTCGTCAGTTTCCCTGTCGCCCCTTCATTCTTAATCTTCTCTTATCTTTATTCCCATCTCTCCCTTCTTCAAAGTTCATCCTCCGTTCTCTCTCTCTCTCTCTCTCTCTCTCTCTCTCTCTCTCTCTCTCTCTCTCTCTCTCTCTTCTCCATTTCTTTCTTTTATTGATGTTTCATGTTCAAATTTAATCACTAATTTTATCACTTCCTCTTTCCTCTCTTCCTCGCTCTTACATCCTTTTCTCTCCTCTCTTTCTCGCTCTTACATCCTCTCTCTCCTCTTCATTCCCCCTTCATTCTTCTCCCCTCTCTGGTAACTGCTCTCTCATATGAGCAATCGAAACCTCCTCCTCCTCCTCCTCCTAGTACTCTGTTTCTATAATAATTTTCTATAATCTCCTTGGGTTAGAAGATTCCCTCGTTAGGGAGCCTTCAATCAATCCATCAAGCACTCAGTCGGTGAGTCTTTCAGTTAGTTAATCAGTCAGTCAGTCAGTTATTTGGCCTCTCCCTCCGTTGAAATCATGCAAGAGAGAGAGAGAGAGAGAGAAAGAGAGAGGGGGAGAGAGATTAGACACTACTACTACTACTACTACTTCTACTATTGCTACACCTATCTACCTGGTATGCACAAATATACCTGCCTGTCCTACCTGATCGTTGTACAAGAATAAGATGTGCTTTGTTATTAATTATGTATGATCTACCCTGCTCTTCCCTTCCTACTCCCTCCTCTTTCTGCTTCACGCTCCCACTTCTCTCCTTTTCTCACTCACTCACTCACTCACTCACAGCTACACTTCCCTTACCACCTTGCGCGTGCACACACACACACACACACACACACACACACGCCCGGTAGGTCAGTGGTTACAGCGCTGGCTTCACAAGCCAGAGGACCGGGGTTCCATTCCCCGGCCGGGTGGAGATATTTGGGTGTGTCTCATTTCACGTCTAGGTGCTGTTCACCTAGCAGTGAGTAGGTACGGAATGTAAATCGAGTTGTGACCTTGTTGTCCCGGTGTGTGGTGTGTGCCTGGTCTCAGGCCTATCCGAAGATCGGAAATAATGAGCTCTGAGCTCGTTCCATAGGGTACCGTCTGGCTGTCTCGTCAGAGACTGCAGCAGATCAAACAATGAAACACACACACACACACACATCTCTATTCAATTATTATTATTATCAACTTTCTCTTTTTCCTTGACTTCTTCACTTTCTTGATATATGTAATTAACTTTTTCATTCTTTTTTTTTTTACTTTGTTTATTTTCTTCTCAATTCGGTTATTCATATGCATGTATACATACTTCTATTCATTTAGACTTATTCACACAACTTCCACCACATTAGGTTATGAAGTTATTGATCCATTCCCCTTTTTTCCGTCATTCACTCACCCTCTTGCTCGCATTCTCAGAGTAACTCACCCTTTCTGTGCACTGACTGACTCACACTCACTCCACATTAAAGTAATCCACGCAACACTCTCTCTCTCTCTCTCTCTCTCTCTCTCTCTCTCTCTCTCTCTGCTGCCTTCTTCATTCTTCACTTCTAACACCCTCCACACACTTACCGGTAGTGGCAGATTCTCCTCCACGTAGATAAGTTTGGCGGAGGCAGCACCCAACACCATCACTAGCATCACCACTAGCACCCTCCAGCAGCAGCACCAGTATCCTGTGTCTCCCGCGCGAGCCATGGCGGAGCAAAGAGTAAAGGAGCAGTGGAAGCAACAGAAGCAGAGGAAGGGAGGAGGGAGAGAGAGAGACTAGAAGATTATGTGATACACCCGTCCTCTTTGGCTATTTGAGAGGGTTTCCTCTTGTAAGTTTGTGCGAATGGGAAGGGAGAAGGGGCAGGCAGGACGGGACAGGAAGGAGGGACAGGTGGGTGTGTCTGTCTGGCTGTCTGGTGGGTTGGTTGGCGCGATGTCTGGTTGGCTGGCCGGCCGGCTGGGTGTTGCGGAGCTCCTGTGGTATGTCCGCCCCGTCAGAAGGCCAGAACGTTGGGCATGGCGTGGGAGTGGCCGCGCCGAGCCTGCAATATACGAATAATTGCTCACTTATGATCACTCACTTACTTTCCCACGCCCACACATGTACAGCTTGACTCATAACCGTATTCTTAAACGTCTCTAACTTACAAAACGTACAAGGATGATTAGCTGGGTTCCCAGACGTGTTTTTCTTACTGGTGTGGCAGAATCGTTAATGCACTACTACTAGAACTATGTAAAAAAGATTTTTAAATAGCTTGATAATTTCTTCTATAGCATCTTAAAGGTAGTTCAGGTGAGACAGTAAAACGTTTAAGAATACGTGACCGAATCTTGGAAAAAAATACAAATACATACAGATAGATAGATGAAAAACACAGAGCTATTAGATGTCATGTATCAGACTATCAGGAAAGTACTGATAGTCTTACAAGCTAAATTGTGATAACACGAATGTGACGAAATACGTCACATACACAAAATAATTAAATTCTGTTAAGTATAAGTAGATAAGAATAATGAGATAAGAACACACACACACACACACACACACACACACACACACACACACACACACACACAAAAAAAAAAAAAAAAAAAAAAAAAGGCAAGTATTCATGTGGAAAATTCTTTTAGTGTGTGTATCGTACAATGTAAATAATATCTTGTTGCCAAAATCCGTAAATATACACATTCATGTATAATGATTTGTCGCCAGCTGTAAAGTACGATCATTTTCCTTGTACATGCGATGCGCCATGTGTGTTGTTGATGAATGTAGGAAAATATGTAAATTATGTTAGGAGGAAAACGGATATAAAAATAGTTACTGAGAAGCTACGTACATTATGGTAATCCCGAAAGACGACAGCAAAAGATATATTAGGAAAAGAATAAGATAGAAATAGAATACAACAAAAAAATGGTAAAAACGCAAAGAAAAAATATAAAGAATGGCTACAAAAAAAAAAAAATCAACCAAAATAAACATATGTTTGTCCACAATCTCTGGCCATCATAACTATTTTTTTTCTTCATCATTTCCACTATTAAGTTAAGTTATTTAGGTTATTCATTAATTTACTTACATATTTACTCACATTTATTGTTCTCTGTTCTTCAAAGATATGTATTTAGGTTAAGCTTACATTGTCCTAGATGCGACACACACACACACATACACATACACACAGCCCGGTAGCTCAGTGGTTAGAGCGCTGGCTTCACAAGCCAGAGGACCGGGGTTCGATTCCCCGGCCGGGTGGAGATACTTGGGTGTGTCTCCTTTCACGTGTAGCCCCTGTTCACCTAGCAGTGAGTAGGTACGGGATGTAAATCGAGGAGTTCTGACCTTGTTGTCCCGGTGTGTGGTGTGTGCCTGGTCTCAGGCCTATCCGAAGATCGGAAAAAATGAGCTCTGATCTCGTTCCGTAGGGTAACGTCTGGCTGTCTCGTCAGAAACTGCAGCAGATCAAACAGTGAAACATTACTATCCATACGTATGTCTAGTTTGTGTCTGCTTATCTTTGTCACTGTTACCTTTCACGGCCTCCCAAATACTGCCCGGAACTGTGCATGCGCCGCCACTTCAAGGCCTACTGGTGGAGGTGTAGGAGGGGTGGGGTGTTGGGGATTGGGGAAGATGAAGGTGATGGGGGCAGCAGGAAAAAATACTAATAACTGAGACGCACATTGCAAGGTTAAGTGTACAAGAGTCTCTTATCTGTCTACTGCGTCCTCTCTCTGTTACTCCTGTTCTTATGTTTTTGTTCTCCTCCTCCTCCTCCTCCTCCTCCTCCTCCTCCTCCTCCTCCTCCTCCTCCTCCTCCTTCTCATCCTCCTTATCCTCTTCCTTCTTCTCTTCCTCTTCTTTTTTTATCTATTTTATCATATTTTTTAGATACACCATCTCTACGCGCTATTTTTTTCTCCTCTTTCTCTGCTTCTTTTCTTGTCACTACTACTACTACTACTACTACTACTACTACTACTACTACTACTACTACTACTACTACTACTACTACTACTACTACCACTACTACTACTACTACTACTACTACTACTACTACTACTACTACTACTACTACTACTGTTAACAGTTACAATATCATCTATTTTTGTTTTTTTTCCCTGGCTTGAAGACTAGCAGCTCTCTCTCTCTCTCTCTCTCTCTCTCTCTCTCTCTCTCTCTCTCTCTCAAAACGTTTCATCCTATTTTTCATTCTCCTCTCATGCTTCTCGTCCTGCACACACACACACACACACACGCACACACACCAAAGCAGCACATCTCGCGGCCTTGGTCTAACACACACACACACACACACGTCTGCCTGTCCGCCACCATCCTCCCTCTTATCCCTCAGCGACGCCTCGCCACCTGCTATCATGCTTTGACTGGCAGGCGATTAGTGTCAAAAGATCGCCAACCTAACCTTTCTCTTCCACTCACACGCTGTGGGGAAGAGCCAGTCGATCTTACAAGTCTGTGTATGAATCACGCTTTCCTAAACCTTTTCCTTATCTGATCTCTTACGTCGCACATCCTGTAGTGGACGTTATTTATCTTATCTCTCGTGCCAAACAGGCTGCAGTGGAAGTTATTTGACATGGTGTTGTTGATGTTTTGTGATCTTCCATATTAGACAGGACACATTTTAAGTTATCTAGCTTATCTCATTTGAAAACACTAATAATTTCCATGTAAGCTTGTTAGACTATCAGTGAAATCTTGAAAGGGCACTTGAAAACAACAATGGTTTCACTTATGTTTATTGAGGTACCGCTAGAATTATGAAAACGCCTTAGTAATGACCACTAGAGGCGCAGTTACACCATAATGCTTGAGAATACGAACTAGATTGAGTGATCCTATCTATTTTACCTCTTGTTGCCAGAGGGCGTCATCTCTTTTTCGCTATCTATCTATCTATCTATCTTTTCATTGATCTATCTAACATCTATTCATCTATCTAGCTCCCCCAATGGGCTTAAAGCTTCAAACACGGCCTTCGTAAAGAACAAGCGGTATTGCTGTTCCCTACACGGTGAGCTCAGTCATCAAATATTCCCACTGCTGAGTTAGTCTTGTCACCACCTTCACCTCTCCCTCTCGCCCTTCCTACCCTTCGCCTTATTGCGTACTGGCACCACCTTACACACCATCCTCTCCCTCCTGTCAGCTGTGCACTGCTCACTCCCCTCCTATCTCCTCAGCATTTCCGCCATTTAACCCCGTTTCCCATCGCTTCTCGTATTACTGTTTATCCTCTTATCACTGCCTCTTCTCTCGTTCCCAGTCCCATACGATTCCCATCTCTCGCCCTGCTCCGCCTCATCAGTGCACAACGTCACATTCTGGGACGCCTGCAGTGAGTGTCCCCTACAGGATATCGGCAAAGGTCAGCCGTTTAGTCACATCCGCCCGCAGCATAGGAGGTGTCTGGACCTGCTGTGGCCTCCTGTCAGCCCAAGTGCCTGCCCCCTCGTGGTGGTGACAATGATAGTGACGGTGATGATGATGCTCCCTCGAACGATCCCAGTCGCTGTCCCCGAGGTCAGTGTTTTCAAACGTTTCGTTCTCCCCTGATCAATATTTTCACATGCCACGCAGATGATTAGTAAGCTTCTCAAGGATGATTTACATTTTGATAATGTGGAATACCTGTGGAATATTACAGCAGTGAAAATTATCTTGAAAATACCAATACTTTAAACGGTTCAAAATTTTTACAGCTGCCTTTTCTATTAAAAATAGAGAATCCTTGTTCAACTATTACTAGAATCATGAAAATGCTCTACTGTAGAAAACCATATTGACATCCATTGGTTTGACACAAGTATGTAATCCAGGTAAGAAACTCAAATGTTTGAGAATGCGGGTCATCCCTGAGGTGACACCGCCCGCTGCTCTCTGGAGCCGAGTCTCTCGAGAATGAACCCCATCACTCTTTGGTCCGTGTTCTGAAACGCTCTCTCTCACCGTCTATATTTTCATGGAGATGACTATCTGAATTCTCAAGATGATTTCTCCTGTTGGTAGTTCATAAATCATGTTAATCTGCCACAAACCATAATGAAATAAATAAATTAATAAATAAAAGATGAAACACACATCTAGAAACCCATGTAACTTCAAGAAGAACGTATTGGATGTAGTGGAGGAGCAGGGCTGAAGTGTTTGAGAATACGAATGTGGTCCTCTGGCGCATTGCTCACTCAACACTGCGCACAACCCGGGTCCTGCTCGCAAAACCCGAACCTGACTTTTACGCGAGGATAAATTCGATATGCAGAGAACGTTAAGCAAATTATAACTTTCTTCCTGATGTTATCCTAAACAAGCGGTGTGGACGCGGCGCCAGACCACGGGAACAGGTTGGTGGCCGCCTAACCCATTAAGCGAAAGGTTGTACATCCCCTCAAGGCGACGGGATGTGGTGATAATGAACGCCAGAGATGCCGCCGCTTTCCCTGCTCCGGTGGTGGTGGTGGTGCATAAGAGTGGATTTGCTAATGATGTTAGTTACAATAGCAGCAACAGCAGTACTACAAGTAATAATAGTAGTAGTAGTAGTAGTAGTAGTAGTAGTAGTAGTAGTAGTAGTAGTAGTAGTAGTAGTAGTAGTAGTAGTAATAGAAGTAGGAACAATACTAAGAATAACATTAACAACAGTAGCTGCAGTAACGATATAATAATTATCATCTGTAGTAGTAATAGCATTAGCATCAAGATGTAGCATCAATAGCACCAGCAACAATAACAATAGGAACAGCAGAGATAGGTAATGTACATACAACAATTACAATCTCAATAGTATACTACTACTACTACTACTACTACTACTACTACTACTACTACTATTACTACTACTACTACTACTACTACTACTACTACTACTACTACTACTACTACTACTACTACTACTACTACTATTGTTGTTGATACTTTCCATAATGCACACCTCGACGCACTAAGCAGCAACAATAACTAAACAACTATCCACCGCTTGAAAAATGAGTAAATGAATAGTTAAAGGAAAAAAAAACAAGAAAAAAAGTTAAAGTGGACACCTGCAAGGATGAGACAGAGAGAGGAGGAGGAGGAGGAGGAGGAGGAGGAGGACTATTATTACTGATCTTGCCCGCCATCAACAGCTTCCACGGTGAGCACGCTACTAGTTACTGTATCACTGCTCTGCTACACACTGTAAGACGCAGAACACTCACAAAACAAGGGATTGAAACGGCCCGTATACCGAAACTTTTTGCTCTCTCCTCATAACTATTTTCAGGACCACAGAGAACACTAGCCGATTCTCCAGAGTGTTTCTCATGTTCATGATGCAGAATTATTACTTATCTGTATCTAAACTCGTAGAAAAAAACCCACTTTCAAAAACCTCCACGCAATTTCAAGTGTAAGCTTTTGAAAGTAGACGAGGTGCGGTGAAAAGTGTGTCAAGACTCCGCTACTCTTACGGGATTGTTTTCGTGGTTCTTGTCACAGTGAGAGTAAGATCCCATACACTGACAGAAGCAGGATAACACTCCATGAAAACTTGTATAATATATTCTGCCTTTGAAAACAGTCATGATGAAAGAACAAAACATTTGGAGGTGTGAAGACAGGAAAATTGTTAGAGAGAGAGAGAGAGAGAGAGAGAGAGAGAGAGAGAGAGAGAGAGATAAATGATATGCGCCCTTCTTCTCAACTATGGCTATCTCGATTCCCTTCACTAGGCGAATTTGACCACCAGACAAGAAGTGTTCCCAGATAACACGAGGAGCTGTAAGTTTCAAGACAGACCAGGGGAGTGTTTTGAAATGCTTCGCTTTCTCATAAGACTAATTTTCAAACACCACAAAGATAACGTCAGGTTCTCATTTTTCTTTATTTTCAATGGTGATGCTGTCATTGTTAATCTCTCGCCAGAATCATGGAAACACTCTTCGAATCCCAAATAATTTAATCCATAGTTTGTCTACTTCTTAAAACGTATTAATTCTTCATATGGACTATCTTGAAAGGTCACACAGATGATCAGTTGGAGGAAGGAAACGCCCTGACTCTCGACTTATACACAGGCACATGTGACTGCCAGGAATGAAAGATTGAGTGGCGTGTGGATTGAGTGGCGCAGAGATTCAGAGAGGGGTGAGGGATGGGAGGTTCGTGGGGGAAGGTAGATAGGTAAATAGACCGATAAAAACATACGTAAATAAAAAGAAATAGATAGATGGAGATGAGGAGAACTTTGGAAATGAACCGAGGGACAGAAAGACAGAAAAGGGATAATAGACGAAGGAAGGTAATGAGGAAAGATATAGCAAGAGAATGAATGACCAAACTAACGAAAGGAGAGAAAATAATGAGAGAGTGAGACAGAAAAAGGGACGAGGAGAGAGAGAGAGAGAGAGAGAGAGAGAGAGAGAGAGAGAGAGAGAGTGTGTGTGTGTGTGTGTATGATCAGGGAATGAAAGACGCAAAGTGTATAAGCATGCCGCGCAATGTTCGACCTTAGACGCTCTCAGCTATGACTCGCTGCACTGTTCTCCAGCATCACGACCCCCATCACCCTGACTTGGTGGCTGGGTGGCTGGGCGGCTGGCTGACAGGTTGTGGGATGGGAATGGGGAGAGGAGGGGCGAGGAGCATGAAAGGAGCTAAACAACACAAGAGAAGGAGGATACTTCTACGGACCGGTCTTAGGTGTGTGTCACGTACTGGCGGGCAAATATGTAGGAAATGAGCGAACGTTCGACTGACTCTTACGACTCTTCATCTTTCCTTCAACGCACACACACACACACACACACACACACACACACACACACACACACACACACACGAGAGAGAGAGAGAGAGAGAGAGAGAGAGAGAGAGAGAGAGAGAGAGAGAGAGAGAGAGAGCATCACGTCAAAACGAACAACAAACCAGTAATGGACAACTAGAATAGAGTAATCGGATAACTTTGAAAACCACTGTGAGCTGCTTGGTTAAAGAAGGCGGATGTCGACTTGCGTATGGAGACAAAACCCTAAGGAAGCGAAGATGAAATCGACTCACATTAAAGCCACACACACACACACACACACACACACACACACACACACACACACACACACACACACACACACACACACACACACACACACACACTAAAAGTCCGCATTCTCAAACAATTAAGAATCCCATTAATGTGATAGAAGCTCTGGGATTTTCAACGCTGCTTCTATGATCCTTAATCTAACGATGTTTTCTCACTACTGAAGGGAAAAACATCATGAGAACCCGACCATTCATCCCTGTTGCCTTTGAAAAACAGTCCTCAAGAGAGCCTTAAGTGTTTAAGAATACCATATTATAACTGACAACTTTCTGCTTACCTGAAGACACTGAAGAATAAGATAAAGACGAGGAAAGAGGCCTTATATCTAAGAGGACGCCTGGTGGCTTGTTTGTCTTAGCCCCCTGCATGTGGTGGTGGATTCTGGGGCCGTGGTTGGTTAGGAGGCTGTGGTTGGTTAGGTGGCTGTGGTTGGTTAGGGGGCTGTGGTTGAGGAATCTGTGGCTGAGGCTGACCAGGGAATCCAACTGGATTATTATTATGCATAGTAACACTTAAATGATGGGTACAGGTTACAAAAGACAAAGGCAAGTAAGCCCAGGTAAGCCCCTTCAAGTCCTCACAAGTAACCACAGTCCAGCCTTTTCACAGCTCCAAGTCCACACACGCAGAAGAGCGAAGATAAAATACCGCCAGGCATGATAAGCCCCTATATATATACATACACCTACTTACGTATTATACGTATATGCCCCGCTCCCAGTGTTTCTGACATCCTCCACCCCCAAACTATCATTTCCGCTGCCTTCCTCAAGCATTGCCGTGCTCCCGTATTAGACTGAGAAAAGAGACATTCCTGCACTCAAACGTTTTCTTGTTTCCTTCTTACCTACTTCACTACTGTACTGCCATGCGTCACAGTGATGTCATCCCTATCAAAAGTTACTGACGTCCTCACTAAACGCCTTGATAAATGGCAAGATCATCTATTCCATGTGTGTGTGTGTGTGTGTGTGTGTGTGTGTGTGTGTGTGTGTGAATGTTGTCAAGAGGAACAGAAACAAGAACAAGAACACAGCATCAAAATAATAAGAAAGACACAACCACGACCATCACCACCAT
The DNA here is from genome assembly GCF_017591435.1 of Portunus trituberculatus. Taxonomy (NCBI): domain Eukaryota; kingdom Metazoa; phylum Arthropoda; class Malacostraca; order Decapoda; family Portunidae; genus Portunus; species Portunus trituberculatus. The sequence goes on along the minus strand of NC_059272.1, from coordinate 18,809,316 downwards.
CATCATCATCACCACCACCATCACCACCACCACCACCACCACCACCACCACCACCACACAACAACAACAACAACAACAACAACAACAACAACAACAACAACAACAACAACAACAGCATTAAGGATATAACAGCTAAAGACTAACGTAATGCCACACCTCACCTGTCAGCACCTCACCTGGTGTACTATTGCTACTGTTGCTACTAGTATTACTGTATTTACTATTACTTCTTTTCAAACTCCCCAAGTTATCTACAACTCAAGATGTCGAAACATTATTTCTTGTAATTGTTTCCTGTTGGGAAAGACAAAGTGTTCTTCTTTTCCTTTTTAGTTGTTATAAATGCATTTAAGATTAAATAAGAGGAGTGGCCCTTTGTCCAGCCCTTAAACTTTCTCTCTAACTCTGATAAACAATTTCATGGCTGGTTTTCCTGTTAAACTATATTCCCTGAAATAACAATTGACTCTAATAAAACTAGAAATCACAGACATTTGAATGACAGAATAAAATTTCAAAGTTAAATGGAATAATGTACAAAGTAAGGAATCTAATAGATTCAGACTGTTTAACACACAAAATATCCATTGTTTATAGTCTTACTTTTATATCTTTTAACTTCTTAGTTTTATTCGTTATACTTTTTTGTACTTTTGACTTTTTATTTTCTATATTTTGTTGTGTTCTAGACCACTGATGATGACAAACAAATGTCGAAACGTTTCGTGACTAATTAAAACAAGGATGCTGATGGTACCAACCTTCGTCTTCCTCATCCTACTGAAGATACGTTTCCCTAGAAAAGCTCCCATGCCTGATAATCTACTACAT
>NC_059272.1:18803485-18805985 GCF_017591435.1 Portunus trituberculatus | reverse complement strand
ATTTGGTTATAAGGCGACTGACCTGTACCCACTTCCCTCTGTGTTTCGAGAACGGTACTGCTAAACGTTGTCACTTTACTGCTTAACTTTTGTCACGGTACTGCTAAGCTCTCCTGCACCCACTTCCCACTATTTCGAGAACACAGCACAGCTAAACTTTCCTCACGGTAATAGTAAACTTTCGTCACCTTATCTTTTACATTTAACAGGCTCTGGCACTTGCTAGGGAGCTGGGAAGCGTATAAAATGTGTTCTCTTAATTACAGAGATATCTTAACGAGAATTCTGCACCATTCAAGGGGATACATTAATGGAGACCTAAATAATCATTTTTAAATAGTTCTGATGGAAGAATGAAACGTTTAAGAAGACGGGCTCTTTATCGCTGTGTCCTGATAACGGTTTCCTAAAAAATGGTAATAAATAAATACAGATAAATGAAATGAATAAATTAATAGATAAATAAACAAAAGAAATTATAGAAAAAAGAACATGACAAGTGCTAAGAGCCAAATTACGTAGATGATGCAAGATGGAGGAAAACTAACGACACGGTGGAGGGGACTGCTGCAGGTTGCGTGATGACTAATAGCGTGACTGTCCCTCTGATTCATTCCGTGCTTCCTGTCACCATCATGTTCCATAGAAATTCTGTTCGTTCGTTTAGATGAATGAAAAAAATCGAGGTTAAGTTATTTGTGGTATTTATCGTTTCCGAGGGATGTTTAACCTCTGATTCATTCCGTGCTTCCTGTCACCATCATGTTCCACAGAAATTCTGTTCGTTCGTTTAGATGAATGAAAAAAATCGAGGTTAAGTTATTTGTGGTATTTATCGTTTCCGAGGGATGTTTAACGCGTTTTCATATTAATTCTGGTTACTATTTGATGATTTTATACAGCTTCAGAAACTTATGTGGAGCATTAAAATAGTGAAGACTATGGCCATTAACCTTTTGATCTCCATAGACCCTTCTTAATATCAACAAAATAGTCTAATCGTACGCAAACCTTAAGATAAAAATGTGTCCCAGTATTAATTCATTTTTATTCACATATCATTATCTTCGATGCCGTAGATCATGTAGTGAGCAGAGGTATCAACGCCCCCTAAAGTGATCAGGGAACTTGACCATCATTCTGTACGTGGCACCATGGCTGTGTGTTGGTCCTTATTCCTAACGTGCTGGCGTCCGATGTGGACTACGCACTTTTGACTGAAGTCATAGGTTTTTCAAGGGTTTTCATGACTGTAGCAATAGCGTAACGAGGATTCAAGAGAGGATTATATGCCGTACATATAAGAGCAGAACTCATCATATCAATGGACTTTGGAAATTATTCTAATGAGAGGACAAGCGGGCAGACCTTCATTACTCTCTTCCCAGCCAGGACATCCACGGCTGAAGCATTTATCCAGGTCAATATCCGAGTGTATAGCCAAACGTTTCAAACAGAGCATAGCATTTCCGCCACACCAGTACGTGGGAAGATGAGCATACTGTAACTGCTCTATTGCACTGGCGTCCGTCAAATTAGCGTGGCTTCTCAAAGGATACTAAGCAACGTTTTCCTTAAGGCAGAGTTTTCTTTAATATAAGGAAAGCCGAAAGAACTCTGGTAAACTCTGGAATTCCCTGCCTGTGCCTTTATTTCCAACTCCCTATGACTTGACTTCATTTAAGAGGGAAGTTTCAAGACATTTGTCCTTTGGCTAATTCCTTCGGCTCTGTAAGGAGATTGATGACTGAGTGAGCCTTTTTCTTTATATTTTTGTTGCCTTTGGCTAGTCCTCCTCTCTTACATAAAAAAAAAGAAAATAGCTATCAGGCCTACACGTAGCAGTCAGTCCCTGTATGAAATATGCCTACCTATTTCCACCTATCATTTCCATCGATATATCTGTCTAATTTTCCTTAAAGCTTCCAAATAACTTAACACTAACAACGTGATTATTGAGTCTATTCCATTCATCTACTACTCTATTTGAGAACCAATTCCTTCTTATTTCTTTATTGAACCTGAAACATTCAAGCTTGAACTCTCTATTTCTTGTTTTATCCTGCTTACTGATCCTAAGAAGTATGTAAATAGTGCAACGTCAATCAAGTTAGTGAACATTATTTGCCTTTCTGCACCTCCGATAAACCTCAAGCAGAATATGATACGACTCAAATAATTTACTACTGTTATCTCTGCTTCCTCTAGTTTTCTTTCTCCTTTCTTATTGTTTTTTCCCCGCTTTCTTTTTTCATTTCATCTCCGTTCAATGTCACCACACATCCATCTACCCATCCACACTCACCCCATCATTGACACACACACACACACACACACACACACACACACACACACACACACGCGGAAATTTTCGCTTCGCTATCATTACCATATTAGAATACCCATTTCCTGATAAACACATGCAGGCATTCATGACCAATCACGAAAATATTTACCCCCACACATGTTTGAGGAGAAGGAATTAAAGTAGTAAGCATCC
>NC_059272.1:18763485-18798485 GCF_017591435.1 Portunus trituberculatus | reverse complement strand
TCAAAGTCCCTGAGATCTAAGGGGTAGTTAAGGCACCGAAAACAACAAAAAGGAAAAACAGACAAGGCTATCTTCATGTGCACGGATAAAGTAGGGAAGGACTGAGAAAGAAGAGAAAGGAGGGAAATGCACACACGTCTTGGGGGATCAATTATACAGGACGTGACATTGTATGGCATTAAGCCGGTTGCCGAAAATGAGGGCTGATGGTTATAAATTGAGCACATCCGCGCGGGGCAACGACAGCGGTGGTGGCGAAGGCCTTCTTCCCTGCACCACCGCCACATCACACGCTACTACATGTCTCCTCACCTCTCACAGCACACACGTCACCACCACGCCGAGGACTCACAACAGCACCAGCAAGGAGGCCACACCAACACTCCGGCAAGTTATCCACGGTCCCGAAAGTGGTTCCGGTGGCAAGTGATGCTGCGCATGCGTCAAGGCCGGTGCGTGGTGACAACTGACCGACTCGCGCCGTCGCCACTCGCTGACTATTGCCATGAGCCTCATCACACCGGGACTGTCGAGCATCACTTAGGACAAACCCGTCACTCGTGATCAAGGAATTAAGTGGTGTCGGGTGCGACGCATTCTCTGGCGAAATGCACCCAAGCTTGTATGGCATTCGCAAACACCAGAAAAGTGATAACGTGGCTGTATAAAACATATCTATCCTCATTAACAAACTCCAACTGGTTATGATTCAATGAATGATAAACTGAAGGCACGGCAAGTCTATTTCAACTTCTCAAGAGATTCTAGGGTCTAGTGGAGGTTACTAGCGATCTTCATTGAGGATATCGAGTTACTAGTGGCAGCTTGACAAGGGTCCTGCGTTACCAAAGGAAGGAATGCACACGAGAACTTGACTTATCATGTCTGTGCCACTAAAAATTACTAAGCATAGGAATCAAAAGCATTTCAAAAGACGTGTGTGTGTGTGTGTGTGTGTGTGTGTGTGTGTGTGTGTATGTGTCGCAACTCGTAAGGAAGGAACAGACGCGAAGACATACGTAATTCCTTGAAGTCTATCGAGTGATGCAACGCCTTTACAACACCTTGATGTTGGGAAGGTGCTGTCGTGTTTGTTCAGAGCTGTATGATGTATAATGACACTAATCTAATTGCGCTATAAAAAAAAGCCACTCGGAATAGTCATACACCGGTGAATATTGCAAAGACAAACATCCTGCACACATCACTGAAAAGCGGTTAACATTTCTAGTGTCCGCCAACTCTTGTCTTCTTGTGTGTTGACAAAGCAATGACTGGACCCAGACAGAGCGTCCTTGGTGATTGGGAAACACCACTGATACCACCAACATTATTACCACCACCACCACCACTAGTACCAATAACAAACATTATCACCATGTGCACCATCACTAACACCACCACAACCATTTCGTACAATGGAAAAAGAGGGAAAAAAGGTAACAATTTAAAGAAAAAAAACACCACCATCAATGAAAACACACACACACACACACACACCACGTTGCGTTGTGGTTAGCACGCTCGATTCACAATCGAGAGGGCCAGGGTTCGAATCCCGGGAAGCGGCAAGGCAAATGGGTAAGCCTCTTAATGTGTAGCCCCTATTCACATAGCAGTAAATAGATACGGGATGTAATTCGAGGGGTTGTGGCCTCGCTTTCCCGGTGTATGGAGTCCTACCCGAAGATCGGTTTATGAGCTCTGAGCTCGCTCCGTAATGGGGAAGACTGGCTGGGTGACCAGCAGACGACCGTGGTGGATTACACACCGCTTAGTGTAATGGTTAGCACGCTCGGTTCACAGCCGAGAGGATCCGGGTTCGAATCCCGAGAGCGACAAGGCAAATGGGCAAGCCTCTTACTGTGTAGCCCCTGTTCACCTAACAATAAATAATTATGGGATATAACTCAAGGATGTAACTCGAGGGGCTGTGGCCTCGCTTTCTCGGTGTGTGGAGTGTGTTGTGGTCTCAATCCTACCCGAAGATTGATCTATGAGCTCTAAGCTCGCTCCGTAATGAGGAAGGCTGGCAGGGTGAGAAAAAAGAATATATGTAGTACAAGAAAAGAGTCTACTTTTGCATCATTACAGCACTAAGAACAGTCTCGCTAGGTACAATGAGGTTAAGTGGTGGATATGAACTTCAGTGGAATGAAGACAATAGTGTACGCATCCCCCCTTTCCTCTACCCCCTCCCCCAGCCTATCTATCTCTCTCTCTCTCTTCTTTTTCCAGTGTGGTCAGTGAGTACAAAACAATATCAACAATGGACGGGAAGGAAATGGGGAAGGGAAGTGGAAACACACACACACACACACACACACACACATTGACAAAGATCACAGCACGGGACATGTACGTAGCTAGAAGGCCGCGGACAGGAATGCAAATGATGGAACATGCGTAGAGAGAGAGAGAGAGAGAGAGAGAGAGAGAGAGAGAGAGAGAGAGAGAGAGAGAGTCTAGCAATGAAAAGTTTAAACACGAAATCTTATGAACTAAAAGAAAAAAATGTTAGTTCAGTTAGTATGGCTCATTTGGCCAAGTTGTGGGGAGGAATGAGAGGAGGCGGATGGGTGGCCAGGATGGGTGTTGGCGCAGACTCAGTGACAGGCGAGACGTGGCGGCGTACTTTACAATATTACGCATAGAGATTATCCTCAGCACGTTTTTCCCTTTCCCCCTGCTAAAAAAAAAAAAAAAAATGTTTGTTACCCTTAGCATGTTTTCTTTTCCCTTACCCTTTGCTATTATGAATGCTTCTGATACACGAGATGGTGAAAATAAATGGTTTCAAGGGAATAACACTTGCGAGTGACAATGGTTTGACATTCACCATAGTAGTAGTACAAGGCCTATGTCAACACTATATAGGCTACATTGTCCTCGTCACTCATGGGTTCATTGTTTTATTTTTATTTCTATTTTTATCTTTTTATTGCGTGCTTTTTTTTTCCGTGCAGGGAAGAACCAGGGCGGTTATTATGAGAGAGAGAGAGAGAGAGAGAGAGAGAGAGAGAGAGAGAGAGAGAGAGAGAGAGAGAGATCCATAGCACGACTTTCTCAGTAGGTCAGTTATCAGTATCCAGAATTCATTATATTTTTTTACTTCTAATATTTTTTTACTTCAGAGAGAGAGAGAGAGAGAGAGAGAGAGAGAGAGAGAGAGAGATTGGAAGCTATCTATTCAGCACAAAACAAAAAAAAAGTCTGAGGACTGTGGATGGGTCTTTACATTCATTCCAAAATGCACATGCACTACTTTTACCCTGCCTCTTTCATCCAGACTAATCTCTGTCTACTCCTCCATCAGAGAGAGAGAGAGAGAGAGAGAGAGAGAGAGAGAGAGAGAGAGAGAGAGAGAGAGAGAGAGAGAGAGAGAGAGAGAGAGAGAGAGAGAGAGAGAGAGACCAGTAATAGGGGAGCTAAATGTACAACCACACAATGACGCTTTATTTTTCTTTTTTTAACATTCAACTTTTACAGTCCTAAACAGATGACTTCCAGCATCCCGGACGGAGAACTTGGACGGGTCAGACAAAGTATAGCAGCACAGTCACAGTCAGTGGAAGAGTAACATTCTGTATTGATTTCTGTTGTGTCTAAAGTTTTTCCTCTAAATTTTTTCCCCTCCTGATCTACTGATGATCTGACCAGACCTGAGGTGTGACAGATGTCTGGCAAGTGAGAGGATGTAACACTGCAGGAAAAGTGAAGGTGGTTGACAAATTTCAGGTTGACCCAAGAATATTTTACTTCTTTAACATTTTGACTGCAAGTCTTCCTCAGAGAGATGTACTTATCGTCAAAACATAAGATAAGTAAAGTATTCCTGGGTCAATATGAGATTTGTCTACCACCTTCACTACTCAGTTGCCCATATAACTGTATCAGCACTGCAGGAAAACCCTACACACAGTGGAAGTGAGTGAAGATGGTTACTCTGCTTCTGACCATGACTGTACCTACCTGTATCGCTGTCTATGCCTACAGATATCTATAAAACAGAAGATATTACAATATTTACAACCATAAATTCTATTGTATACCTACTGACTACAGGCAAAATAAAAAACCTGCTCTGTGAAATAGCAAAGTCTTTGGCGAGGAAGTAATAATTTACCTTGATGTCATTACTACCTGTCTACTGCATGAGGACCTAAGCATGAATTGTAAATGTTTCTGCTGATGCGAGTGGAGACTCTTCATGACCTAATGGGGCTGTCAAGCATGCCAATGGAATGAGTGATCATGAGGCACTGGCATCTCTGCATGTAGTATGGGTGATTTGGGTTTTCATTCCCAACAGCAAAATATGTTGTGTGTTGGAATGACAGGAAATAAACTTAGCACAATGCTGAGTCTCTACAAGATTATGACAGGATATCTGATAAATGAGAATTAAGACTGGTGGGAAAAATAATTGAAATAATAACAATCAATTTGTGAATCCCGACAGAAGCCACAACTCTCAACTCTGAATGCTCTGGCTTCTCCTCAAGCTTAATGAAATGTAGCAGTGCAAGCTTAAAGTATAATTTTGAAAGACACCACTGACATTAAATGGAAAAATGGTTATGTCAAATCTTTCATCTTAATTGAAGTAGATAACAAGTGTTATATTGTCACAGGCAGACAAAAGCTCAGCTCATGTTCATGAGTATGTCATGTAACGAAGGAGGTCTTAAGATCTATCATACTCCTTCACACAGACCAACACAGCACTTCCCTATTTTGACTGCCATTATCAACAGGAGTTCATGTGTCACAGCCTAATTTACCTGCTGACACCCATAAGTTTAACCTTATATATATTGCAACTTTATATATTACAATTTAATTGTGATTCTATCCAAATATTTAGGTATGAGTATGCATGATGAGGCCAGGATGTTATATTTTTGTAAGGGAATGCATGTGATGTGATTATGGAAGTCATTGAGTGTCTGTGGGATGTCTTGCCTTGCCTCAGCTGTCTCTCCTTGCTGGGAGTGTTAGCCCGGTGTGGAGAAAGATGAATGTGTATCTGTGTGTTCATCACCGACCTCTGGCCCCACCACTGACACAAATGTGCTAGAACTACATTTTGATTTCCATAATTCCTCAAAGTGTAGCACTGCACACTGAAATGCTTTGCTCCTCCAAAGACAGTCATGGTAAATACAAGTAATTTAATAAAGAGTGTCATTGTTCATTTAAAAGGTTTCTAACTAAAGATACCTGCTTATTAAATGGAGAAAAAAAAAAATTGATATCATGTGCATCTCTTAAGAGTTCCTGGTTGATAAACAGGAATGTAAGAGTTTGCTTCACTAGAAAATAAAGAGAAAAAAAACAAGATCTTGCTGATCCACAGGAAGACTTGACAAAACCGAGCCAAATATATGCACGCCATCATGAGAGGATGACTAGGGATAGGGAATGGTGACACTTAGCCATTTGTGCAAACCTTAGGCACAAATATAAAGATTAGATAAATATATGAAATGTATAACAGCATATACAAATATATATAGCACCACCATGCCATTCACTAAAATTAACTGAAATAGGTCTCTGCATTAAATTTCAGATAATATCTGATATAATAACTATTTACATAAAATTCTGGACCTTCTCTGGAGCAAATAGTCAGCTTTTCTAATTAGTACTGAGACTAATGCAATCTTTGAGAAAGGCTTTAAAGTCCCAATCTAACATTAAAGTCATACCTGCTCTATTTACATGTAAAGAGTAAACAATTCTATCTACAAGAAAGAAAACCTGAATAATAATGGACGGACAAGTGTGAATCTCATAAACTTTCAACAGCAGAGAATGTTCCCACAAAATCCTGATTGAGCTGCTCTTCCTGGCCGCTAGACAACAGAAGCCTGAATCACAAGGAGCACACCCAGCCTGCACCGCCCTGCCTTGGCCCTGCAGTGCTCTCCATGTCCACTTAGATTTATGCATCACAGACTCAGTAGGTTTCTTAATCAATAGGAGAAATAAGCCTTTATGTCCCTCTATGAATCCCTTAATTTTTATGCCAGCCATTATCATCAATTAACCAAATGAAGACTACATGTATGTGGATGAAGTGCTAACAAGCGAATATATAGTATCTTTGATGGAGATAGGTGGAAGAGATTAGTAAAGTTTAATAACTCCACAGGAAAACATGAAAAAAACTGAAGATTGGAGAAGAGAGAAAACATCAGTTACTTGCGTCACACACTTTTACAAATTACTCCATTTCCAGATAACAACTAAGTAAATAAATTTTTCCATTAATAAACAGGAACTGAAGCACAATTTGTCATTCATTGTTGAATTAAGGTAAATAAGCAACTTTTCAGTCAAAATAACAAATATACATATACATATATATATAAATAAATCATATCAACTCAGCATATAATGACTGGATCTGCTCGTGGAACAAGAATGACTGAGAGGGTTCCAACGCACCCTAGTAGGTGCTCAGAGTGAAGGGACGTGTGACCTGCTGAGGATGGTGGTGGTTCTCTGTAAGGCAAAGGTGACCCACATTACCACAGACACACTGGACATGTGCCCTTCAGTACTGATGCTCAACAAGATAAGAGAACCCACTTCTTGTGGAAAGAGATGCTTTTGAAAATATTTTCCCATCAAAAATGAAAAGATATTTATGCAGTCAAAATAAATTTCCCTAAAAAAATAATAAATAAGTAAAATAAAAAAGGCATTTAACCAAACCTTTACACCTGGAGAAAAATATAGTGATAATATTCCCAAAAGAACATAAAATCTGGTAAAATAAGCATCCCTCTTAAAAACAACAAGGAAAAGGAAATCTAAGTAAAACAATCCTCTTAACAAAAGCAAAGGACAATCGAAGCAGAATGCCCCAAAAATTACTACTATATTGATTTTGATATACTAGCAGAAGAATGTGAATATATTCCGTATACACTGAGCACCTCACCTTCCAGACACCTCCTGTATCACATCCCACCATCATCACAAGCTATGAAAATGTTTATACCATATCAGCTTCTCCATCTTCTTTTCGTAGGTACAAAACATAACATTTGTGGTTGGACTTAAAGATACAAAATGCATCATGAACACCAAATGACATGCATGAAAGGATTGGTCTGGCAGCTTCACATGGTCCTGGTGTAGCGGGAGCCGGTGGCAAACTTGGTGCGTGCAGAGTCATGGACAGTGCGGCCCTGTGACAAGAAACCCAATTGTGATGTGCTGCTCATATCAAAGGCTGGTATTTTGTTAATGGTTTGCTTTCTGTCACATTCATCTTTTTAGTATCAAATTCATTGAATTTTCCCCACTTCCTAAACTACAGGAAGACACATGTAACCTACATTCATGTTAAAAAACCAAGTAATGTACAGCATTCATTATCATTGTATTTACTATTTTCTAGTCATTATTAAGTTCTCTAAACATAATATTCTCACCTCATTGGACAAATTATCAAGGAGCTTCTGTAGATTCCTGATGTCATTGGCTGGCACATATTTTTTGAGGACGGCATCAAACTGACCTTGCTGAATCAAGGGATGGAATATCTGCTTGGCGTATTGTCTGAAAATAGGAAAGTAATACATTTATTGTATATGGAAGGCAGGAGAGGTTTAAGGATAAAGATTTCTCCACCCATCATTGATGCATACATCAGAGATCTAGACATGAGCAGAGGGCTGTGCTCACCTCATCTGTGCTCCAGGCCCCTCATGTTACAGGCCTCTTAATCACACTACAACCGATCAACAACAGTATGCCTGTACCTTGTTTCCAGACTCCCCTCCTGAGCCAGCTTGGCAGCGGCCAGCAGCACTCGATCCGTGATGTCCTTCTGGCCCGACAACACACGGCTGGCCCCAAGTCTCTCCACCTCGTAGGCCACCAGTCGCGCCACATTGGTCCTCACGGCGGGATTCCTGTGACTGATAGCAGAGTTTCTAATTCACCAATAATTCTTCACCATTCTTCATTGCATTTTTGTGAAATAATCATATCAATATTCATCATTTGTATTTCAAGGTAAGGAAACTGCGATAAATCTCTTTGCCGGCTATTTTTATCATATAAAATTAATACCTAATTGTTTGCTCTACTGCACATGCTCTAACAGAAAACATTTGGATAAAGGAATGTTGCCAAAATCATATTTGTGTCTTTTTGGGAGAAATGAATAATATTTACCCAAGTCCCTCTTGAAGGATGGCAGGAATGGCCTTGGAGGGAGTGATGTTCTCCAGCATGGCATCCAGGGCATGGTTACTGTCCAGCTGAAGGAACTTGTTGGTGTCAACTGTCCGATTCAGCAGGATGGTTGCTATTTTTTCAGCATCCTGAAATAAGAAGCAGATTTATAATGTTTACTGAGCATTAGTTGAGAGATTTGTATGCACAACAATGCTACAGAACACAAGTGTGATAGCACAACCAAGGGTGTGGCAGATAATGGTGCAGACACATCCTTGTCCTACAATCATGTAATACTTATTCTAGATTTGCAGCTGACAGAGATATCCACAGTCTATAACTACACAGAATGGGCATATTAGACTGCAGTTCTGACCTAGCAAGCTGCTATCAACACAGTAAATACTGATCCTAATCTATAGCAAAGAAATTTATTTTTTCACAGTAGTAATACTTACACCCTCCATGCTGCGTTTGAAAGTATCAAAGAAGCAGGTGAAGGCCTGGATTGCAGCGCGGGACACCTGGGAGCGAAGGTTCTTAGCCTGCTTCATGAGGGACATGTTGATGTTGCGTAGGTTGCCCAGCACAGTGTCTGGGTGGTGGTGAGCCAGCCGCACCAGCATCTCAATCCCCTCCACCTGACCCTCCCTGCCACAAGATGATTCTTGTTGAGTATCAAGTATCTCTTTATGATTCATACCACCAGCTTTTTTCACAGTAATACAGTTTTTTTCAAGATATATGCAGACATTGCTTGGAGGGAAGGATGACAAGTGAGGTCTTGTCCATGGAGAAAGGAAACAATAACACCCTTCTGCTGTAACCAATGTATCAAATAACTCTTACAAGAACAACACAATATTTCTTTAGAATATCTGTGGACTGCATCACTTTATGTGAGGAGATATACATGCAAGACACTGACCAGTCATTGGAGTTGAGGCGCTCATTGGCAATCCTGAGAGCATCAGGTGGGCTGGCAAAAGGTTCGAGGTTCTGCTTGAAGCATGAGGAGGCCGGCTTTGCTATCCTCAGCCCTACACTTTCCATTGGGGTGGTGGGATAGTCTGGGGTCCTGGAGAACACAAGAAATATTAAAGATGAAACTGCAGAACAAGTTTAAGCCTATGATTGAGCACCTCAAATAAATAAAACCACATGATCTGAAAGGATAAGGTGATACATATATACTATACAAACATTATTGATGGTAAATGATGAAATATAACACACACATACACACAATATGAAGATGATATACAGAGGAAAAAGTTTCCATTTCTCCTACTGACAAAATACAGGATACTACTGTACAAACATTAAAAACCACTACAACTGCAACCTGAAATCCCACATGAACCGCAACCTGAAATCCCACATGAACCAGAACAAGACCTCAGTGAACAAAGTGGCAGCAGAGGACAGCAGTGTCTGAGTGTTTCCTTGCAGCTGCCACACACACTATCACACTGCACTGCACACCAGGTGAAGGCCAGCCAAGAAACCACACAGCATGCAACACAGAGAGAGAGAGAGAGAGAGAGAGAGAGAGAGAGAGAGAGAGAGAGAGAGAGAGAGAGAGAGAGAGAGAGAGAGAGAGAGAGAGAGAGAGAGAGAGAGAGAGAGAGAGAGAGAGAGAGAGAGAGAGAGAGAGAGAGAGAGAGAGAGAGAGAGAGAGAGAGAGAGAGAGAGAGAGAGAGAGAGAGAGAGAGAGAGAGAGAGAGAGAGAGAGAGAGAGAGAGAGAGAGAAGAGAGAGAGAGAGAGAGAGAGAGAGAGAGAGAGAGAGAGAGAGAGAGAGAGAGAGAGAGAGAGAGAGAGAGAGAGAGAGAGAGAGAGAGAGAGAGAGAGAGAGAGAGAGAGAGAGAGAGAGAGAGAGAGAGAGAGAGAGAGAGAGAGAGAGAGAGAGAGAGAGAGAGAGAGAGAGAGAACCCAACACAGCTCTACCAATCAGCAACTAGCCTGGAGTCTGTTCTATTATCTTGCGGGTTCCTAGTTTTGGGAGTGACTCGATGCACAGCTGCTGCCGTGACTGGTGCGGACCTGTGAGGGGGGGTGAGGTTGGTCCTCCTATCCTGAGGTGTCCTTGCCTGTCCCGTGGGTCTGGAGTGATGTGGCTCCACCCGCACCTCACCTCTACAGGCAGGAAGGCTTGCCATGATTTGTCCCATTACAAATTATATCAAACAAGTATGCATTAAGAATGTCAATTTCTATCTTATCAATAGAGTACATAACACAAAAGGTGATGTAGTCAACACACAATGTTAGTACTGTTAACCACATGTGTGGGACATTTAGAAAGTGAGGGACAGCTGGACTTAAGATCCACAGATTTGCCGCAATGCCCTGCTTCAGAACATTCCTCAGACTTACTCTTTCCACCATGGTGGGACATGATCCCAATGTTGTAGTGTCTTAAAAGTAACAATGAACTAATTCCTTCTCCTCTAACCTGCAAGGCTCTGATCAGATCTCTAGTAGCTATATCTCCTCTGTTTGTCATGACAAGCTGCATCCATAACAGTCTCCTTCCCTCCTTCTCTCTGTTGCTTCAGGGCCAGATACCCTGACCTATACCAGCTGTCAATAATACATTACATGCTGAAATTGGCTAAAATATTAACTACCAAGGCTGAGTCACAGTGATAGGTGTTGTGGATGCTGCACCTCTATGCCACACACCAATAGGCAAATAGCTGCTCACACTTGCTGGTCTGGCACAGACTACTCGTAAAATATCTGATATTGGAAAATAATTCTATTAATGTTACTGACAATCACTGGAAGTTCTACGAAATGCTTGACAGATATCTGAATCTTGAGTCAGGAAGCAACACTCACCTGTCTGGTGGACGCTTGGCATATCGTCTGTTGCTGCCCAGACTGTTGCTCAGATGTCCACTACCACCACCACCAAAACTTACAGGGGGTTGTCCTCGCTTCACCAGCTGTGGCGTTCTACTGAAATCATATGAATTGAAAAACCCAATGAAGATGTAGGTAAGAAAAGAATTTAATTATAAAGAATAGGTAACTAGCTAAGTAATAGTTTATTTGTTAAACTTAATTTATAAATCAATTATCCCTCATATATCAAACAAACATAGATGGTTACATACTGTATATATAATGTTTCAGTCTTTAATGTCATGAATGAATTTATTTAATTACAAAAATCACACTTTCAGAGTAAGAGTAGACCAACGTGAGACAACTACCTGAAGGTTTCTCGAGGGTGGACACCGTTGGCCTGAGTGTTGATGTTCCTTTCCAGCGACCGGTGTCGCTTCTCGGTGGCTTTGCTAAAGCCCTTGCTAAGGTTTGCATTGTGACTCCTGCTCTTGGGTATCCTGGCAAGGGGTGTGGGGCTTGGTGTGGGACTGTGGCGGGGACTGCGGCGGTAGGTGCGGCGAGCACTGGCGTCTCGACCCCGGTAACTCAGGTTGGGATGAACGGCTGCAGCAGAATTACAATGTTATTTACTGATTTTTCATGTAAGAGGGATAATGGACTGGGTCAACAAAAAGAATGAAAAATATCAAGAAAAAGGCTCACTGAAGTGTCAGCCTGTAAAGAAAGGTCAAAAGGATAATCCAGAATTTGAGGATTAGTGTCTTGAAATTTCCTTCTTGAAAGGGTTTATTGCAATAAGCTAAACACCTACACAGCTTGGAGTCCCCGCTGTCAGCACTGGAAGGTTGCAGGGAGTTCTGGCTGTGCTGCATCTCCAGCTGCCGGTACTTTTTGACTCTCTCCTCCTGAGCACGCCGTGTCTCCCGGTCTTGGCGGCGACGGTCGATCTCTTTCATGTTCTCTTGCTTTTTACTGAGAAGCTTCATCTTGGTGAGAGTGGTGTTGGCAAGCTTGATGTCCTGCTGGGCAAAGAGGAGGTGTATCTATCTCTTTACACACACACACACACACACACACACACACACACACACACACACACACATGATACCTCAGTGGTATTCTCATTTGGCTGACCTACCACCACTACCATCACCTCCATCTACATACTTCACATCACCATTGAACACTGCACCACACATACTAAAGAGTGAAAAGTGGAGGCCTTAGTTTCCCACCCACCTCCTCGTCCGTTTCGAAGTCACTCTCGTAGTCAAAGTTTCGGAAATCCTTATCATTGTGATTAGTGCGGGAGCGGCCACCGCCACCAACAACACCTGCAATAGTGAAGAGTTTTCAAGACAAAATAAACACAATTCAATCTGAAAAATGAGAGTTTAGTAATAACATATAGACACGCACACACGCACGCACATACCCTTGCCAACCACACCGAGGCCGCTGGAGAGAAGGGCGTCATTGGGCAGGGAGTGGCGGGAGGGCGAGGTGGCATCTGCTCCTTTTCTCCTCCTGCCTGCCTGCGCCGCATCAAAAGACGACCTCCTGCAGTGATTAAGAGAATCCAGTCAATTCTCACTCCAAATTATTTAGTCACGTGGTCCTTAGTCCTACATTCCACAACGCTTCTTCAATGTTACTTCCACTACTTTCCAAAGACTTTAGTTGAAGCTACGCGGGTTTCAAGGGTGTTTCTTGGATTCTAATGACACGTTAATAACTTTTGTAAATTATTAACAGGAAAACACACTTGAGAACTCAGCTTATCATCTTTATGGGCCTTTGAAAATAGTGGTGGTGAAAGAGATGGGTAGAATAAAAAAAAGTCATGAATAAATAAAGAAAGAAAGATAATGAATAAAGATATGTAGAGATCATGAACGAAAACAAAAAGCAAAATAATACATAAAGGTAGGAAGATACAATGAATAGACAGGAAAAGAGAAAATGAATAAAGATAGACAGAAATAGCCACGAATAAAGATGGGTAGTAAAGATAGCGATGAATAAAGAAGGTAATGAGAGGTGAGGAGGTGTTGGTCTCAGTGTGGTTCATTAAGGAGCTATACAACAGGAGCGTATGTATATAAAAAAAAAAAAGTACCGTCCTTATCATACACTGCCGGACTAATGAGAGAGAGAGAGAGAGAGAGAGAGAGAGAGAGAGAGAGAGAGAGAGAGAGAGAGAGAGAGAGAGAGAGAGAGAGAGTGTCTATCGCGTGGGAAGTTTTTGACAAGAGTCGGTACATATGATAAACAACGAAGCAAATGTCACGAGGCCTGCTATAGCGTGCTGAAAATTTCGTGTGAAGTAAAAAAACGGGGAAAGGCTGAACATTGGCAAGGAATTGTACTTTTATAGCTTATTTTATTATTTTATTTTATTGGCATAGCAGCACGTGTCCCTCGTACTCGCTGATTATTCACACAAACCTTTTCTTTTTTTCTTTTTTACATCTCTGTTTACCCGTTCTTAAGTTACCAATGATTAACAGTACAAGCATTCTTTTCTTTTTTCTTTTCTTCTTCCTTTCACAATTAATTAGTACAAGGAGTGGCCAGTAGATGGGGTCAGGGAGGGAATGGAATCATGTTTCTCACACCTGGAATTCGTCTATTCATTTATCAATTTATCCAGATTTGCTGGCTATGTACTAACGTTATCAATAATTACATTATTCGTCTCCTTCCATGGTCGGCTTGATTAATTAAGTCATCAATGATCACTATATATTTAGATTCTTCGATAAGTATGTTCTCGTTCTTGAGTTATCAATACTTATTACTATTTCCCTCTCCCTTCTCCTGCAACCTCTGTGCGAGTATACTCATTCAAAAGGTGTCTATAATCATCAACACCATATTTTCCCTCGCCCTACAAATGTGGCCCTTCTTAAGTTACCCGTAATTATCAGTACTTTTCATCAATCTTCATCTTTCATCAATTTCCGGCTTGTGTGTACTCGCTCCTAAGTAATCGATAACTGTATATAAGTCTGACACCTGCGATACAGGGACGAGCACCGCGTGTCGCCCCGCAGCCCCGGCAGCAGCCTACCTCTCCTCGCCGATGCGCACAACAGGGGTGGAGTTCCGACCCCCCATGGTGTAGGGCGGGGGTCGGGCCGGGTGTCGTGGGGCCAGGTAATGACGTCACGTTGTGTTTACCTGGTGCGTCACGGCCTCACCTTGGATACCGCAACACCACCGCGCCAGGAGCACCACCAGCACCTTCCGCCCGTGGTTGCCCCTTGCCGCGCCACCTGCCTGGCATCCTAACACTCATCCGGGCATCAGGTGGCGTCAGTACGAAGGCCCGTATTCAGAAACACTTCACTCTCTCACCGCGACCGTTTTCAAAGATCACAGAGATGTTTCGCCGTGTTTCCAAGAATGTTTCTTCACTTGATGTAGAACTCTTGTTAATTTGTCACTACAACCGTAAAATCCCTCTTAAAACTCCGTGTCACTTCAGCTATAACCTTTTGAATGTAGAGGAGCTATGGGCTGAGAATATGGTCCTTGTTAACACAAAGGTCGTCTCAAGATGTATTGTAATATTCTTTAACACTTCACTCCTCTTCTATTTTTTTTTTTTTTCTTTCAAGAGTGCACAGACGCTTAGCTCATTTTTCTTTTTTCTGTCTTCAAGCTCAAATGAAAAACTTTCACTGATATTTACTGTAATTTTTCTTAAGTTATTATTTTTCAGTTCCATTCTTCTTTGTCATGTTCTTCACTTGTTTTGTCTGTCCTCTTTCTAGTGACTTTTTCAATATAATTTTTGTTGTATTATCTATTCTTTTATGTATCTATTAGTTGTCTGTTCTGAGCCACCATTTATGTTATTCATTTGCGCAGCACATTATTTTTGGAAGATCACAAAGAGCACTTCCCATATCAATTTCCCAGAACTTAGTCTCATACATATTGGTTGCTACTTCTCAACCACACACACACGTCACAGCACCACCCATTTATAGTCTACGTGCAAATCCTCACAAACACTGATTTACATACCATGATAACTTTGTTCCCTGTTTTCCTTCACTAACAACACTATTTTCCACTTTAACACACAGATATACACCACTTATCACTGTCTGGCGTCTAGTACTGAAAGCATCCATAGACACGGAAACACGCTGAGTCGCAAAGCTGTGTTTCTTTTACGCGCACACCATTCGACGTGTTTCTCTTCCTCGTGGCCGTGCATCAATGGCGAGGCTTCTTCACCTCACAGAGACCAAGAGTAGATGTCCGATAATTCTTGGCTCGATTCCCACTACGTTGTTTTTGGTTCATGTTTAATCTTAGATGTGCTTTTCCTGCAGCGATCTACGTTACTAAAATGGCGAACTTTTTTTTGTCTTTTCCCAGGATAGTACAGACCAGAAGTACGTAAATATTGGATGATTTTCTACTATGACTAACACTGTTCTATTTTTATTCACGTTTAGTATCATTTGTGCTTTCCTCCAGTGATCTGCGTTACTGATTCTCTCGCGACACTGACTGAACAAGAATGTGCGTCTTCCGTGAGTTCAGCGTGCGAGCGTGAATTGTGATGTGATGCAAGATAGAGGTATGCCTGGTATCTAATGCCCGTCAGAGGAAAGAACGCTACTGTTTATCTAGTATACGTGTTAATGTCACTGTTGTTATCATCTTACTGTTATTTGTTTAGAAGTGTGAAGGCAGGAATGAACGCCACTGTTTCTCTAGTATATGTGTGAGTTCTTCATTTCATCACATCTTCGTGCTGGCGATATATCTCTGTTTATGTTACTGTTTGTTTAGGAGAGTGAACGCTTTCCGATGCTCGTTAAAGGAGTGAACGCTACTGTTTGTTTGTTATTATTATTGATCTCGTTAGCCTGTTCATTATTACCATTGTATGCATTAGTGGTCTTCTTTATGGTAGTTTTATTCTATTTTTTCCTTGTTTTGTTTCTTTTCCTTAACTATTATTCAGTTTTATTGTATTTCTTCTATCTGTTTTTCTTTTTTTCTCACGTATACATTTCTTTGTATTTATTATTTTCCTAGATTATGTAACGCCTCTCTTTCGTTATGTTTCTTATTTTCCTTCTTTTCCAGGTCGATGTTTGCTCTTTTCCTTATTTCGGGTTTTTCTTCATTCTTATCCTAGTTCACCTCCTTTGTTTCTAAAAATTCCTTTCTCGCTAGTTTTCCTTTTTCTATTTTTCCTTAATTTTCATTACGCTTGTTTCCGTTATCTCTTACAACATGTTCTCCGTACATAATTATACTTAACATATCTCATAAGAGTATTTTTTAAACTTTCTTAACAGTTATATCACTTCCTTATCTTGTCTTCTTTTCCACTCTAAGGCTTACCATTACTTCTTCATCGTATATCCAATAACGTTGTCACTTTTTTTCTTTTTACTATTATTTTCTACGTATATCACAGCCAATGTATTCTTTCCACTAGCAAAATTCATTAAGTGTTCGCACAGTTTTCTTTTATCTTTTCTCCTTTCTCATTACTTTTCCTTCAGAGATCTAATACTGTAACCTTTTTACTTCTGTCATCATCTATTTCACAATGTTCCTTTTCTTTTTATTAGTAGTAGATTAGTAAGTTTTTGCACCGTTTTCCTTTGATCTTCCTTTCTTTTCCTCCGTTTAACTTTAATTCCAGTGGTCAGCAGTGTTACAGGAAGGAGTGTGGGCGAGGCAGGTGGATGCGTGATGTTGGTTTGTGCAAAGGGACCAAGTAAGGCACTGTAAGTTTGGCACGCGGGACAAGACGAGTAGAAGGGAGGGATGGAGGGAGTAGGGAGGAGGAAGAAGAGGACCACACGACCGTCTACTCCCACTAACAGGTACTACTTCACTGCCGACACCCGGAATCGTTCACCCCCTTAACATCTACCTACCTACTGATCCCGCTCCCTCCCTCTCTCTCTCTCTCTACCCGTATCCCTCTCCTTCCCTCACCCTCCCTCCCTCCCGCCGCCACCAGCACCAGTATCGCTTGCACGTATGTTTGTCACACTACAACCAGATGACCTACAAACAAATATGTAGATCTAGGTCCGTGTTCTCAAGCGTTTTGTTGTGTTTACTCTTAATGGAAGTTACTGGAGGGTTTTCAAGGGTGGGAGTTAGGTTGTAGGAATTTTCAAGGGTGTTTCCATGATTCCCGTGAGAGCTTAAGAGAGTGCAGCGAATTTCAGGTTTTCAAAGGTGCTTTTTATGCTTCTGGCGATAGTCTAGGTGGGTTTGTTTAAGTTTGTTGTGTTTGCAGGAGGGTTTCCAGAATTCTTGTGGGAGATTATAAGCTGTTTAGGTTTTCAAGAGTGTTTATTTTCTTTTTTCTGTAAATTCAGTGATGAGTTAACTGGCGATAGTAAAGTTATTTCGGTTTTCAGACGTTTCTTTTTTTTTTTCTAAAGAATCGATATTTTGCAATGATAACGCAGTGATTCCAGTGATAGTTCGACACAACAGTACCCAAGGCCCTTCCCTCCCATCAATACACACTCAGAGTTCGTCACACCTATAGCTAGACCTGTAGGTGAGCAATGAAGTCACACCCAGACACCCAGACATTCACAAACCCCGACACCCAGACACTCACTCACCCAGACACCCAGACCTCATTTGCCCGCTATTCATTCCTCTGAGTCTGATTAATGCCACTCCCTGAAATTCGTACTCGTGTTGGGTTGAAGTAGGAATGTGCTAAGATTACGTTAAATTTCTTAGTCACGTGTGTGTGTGTGTGTGTGTGTGTGTGTGTGTGTGTGTGTGTGTGTGTGTGTGTGTGTGTGTGTGTGTGTGTGTGTGTGTGTGTGTGTGTGTGTGTGTGATGATTAACGTGTCTGCAACTGTTCGTTTGTGATGAAAAAAAAGAGAGACAGAGAGAGTATGGATTTACTTGACATGATTCCATACACAAAAATAAATAAATAAATAAAAATATATATAAAAAAAAAAGAGAGAAAACGAAAGAGACCCACTTAAGTTTTTTTTTTTTTTCCTCAAAGCCACGACTTATTCTAGTACGTTTTTTGTATCTCTTCCTGTTTACTATCCTAATGATGCGTAATGGCATTGAAAAATAGATGAAAAAAGAAAACGGGTAAATATAATAAAAAGAAAGACTTAAGGGAGATGGATATTTTGGGAAGGCAACACACTCCTCGCAACACAAGTCACGTAAGTCAACACAAACAAAAGGTCATGTTTGTTCAGACGAGAGGAAAGAGGAAAGCGTCATGCTAAAGGGAACAACAGATAAGGAGCAAAGTATTGATAAACAAGTGAATAGGAAGAAATATCGAGAAAAGTGTTCGGAGAGAGAGAGAGAGAGAGAGAGAGAGAGAGAGAGAGAGAGAGAGAGAGAGAGAGAGAGAGAGAGAGAGAGAGAGAGAGAGAGAGAGAGAGAGAGAGAGAGAGAGAGAGAGAGAGTTTTTTCTAGTTCATCGAGCGTGTCTGTCGATTTTTGTAATGTTGTTGACAATGATGATGATGATGATGATGATGATGATGATGATGATAGTGGTGGTGAACGTGATGGTGATGATGTACGCAGTGGTGGTCGTTGTTGTTCTCACTATTACTACAACTGCTACAACAACAACAACAACAACAACAACAACAACAACAACAACAACAACAATTACTACTACTGCTACTACTACTCCAACCACTGCGACCCACGTTTCTCTCTCTCTCTCTCTCTCTCTCTCTCTCTCTCTCTCTCTCTCTCTCTCTCTCTCTCTCTCTATGAGACATCGTTATGTACTAAACGATGTACAAACCGATATGAAAGAGAGAGAGAGAGAGAGAGAGAGAGAGAGAGAGAGAGAGAGAGAGAGAGAGAGAGAGAGAGAGAGAGAGAGAGAGAGAGAGAGAGAGAGAGAGAGAGAGAGAGAGAGAGAGAGAGAGAGAGAGAGAGAGAGAGAGAGAGAGAGAGAGAGAGAGAGAGAGAGAGAGAGAGAGAGTGAGTGTGTGTGTGTGTGTGTGTGTGTGTGTGTGTGTGTGTGTGTGTGTGTGTGTGTGTGTGTGTGTGTGTGTGTGTGTGTGAGTGTTTGTTATGATGGTTGCCAAGTACGTAGTATATACACTTCCTATGAACTTGTCACTCACACAAGCACTCACTCACTCACTCACTCACTCACTCACTCACCACCATCTTCACCCACGTATTTACTTGTGTGACACCATAATTGCAGTCAGTCAGTCACTCAATATATCTGTACCCTCACCACCATTACCTAACTAACTGACACAATAACTGATTCACTCATTCACTCACTCACTCGCAGATAAATAACTAATCAACGCCTCAGGAAAAGTCACACACACACACACACACACACACACACACACACACACACACACACACACACACACACACACACACACGTAGTCTAATCAATTATGTGATCAGTTACATACCGAATATTAGTGGTGAGTTGAATGACCAAAGAGAGAGAGAGAGAGAGAGAGAGAGAGAGAGAGAGAGAGAGAGAGAGAGAGAGAGAGAGAGAGAGAGAGAGAGAGAGAGAGAGAGAGAGAGAAAACATATGGTCCTGGTCCTTTCCTAAGATGTGGTGGGAATGTCTCACTCACTCATCAAGTCCACGAGAGAAAACGAGAATCACAGTGGAAGATGAAGACAGATTTAACCCCTTCAATACTGAGGCACATTTTTACCTTGAGATTTGTGTACGATTAAGCCATTTTATTGACATCAAGAAGGGTCTATGGGGGTCAGAAGATTAATGGTCACAGTCTTCATAATTTTAATCCCCTATATGAGTTTCTGAAGCTGTTGAAAATGACCAAATAGTAAGTGGAATGAATATGGAAACGCGTGATGGTACTCGAGGGGTTAAAAACGCGACTTTGGACTATATTCTGAGCATCTCTGGAACACATACCCCCACAACTTTCAGAACGCTACACATAGTTGAAGCTGCACGAGGTTTGAAAAGTGTTATTACTGTCCTAGTGGTAGATTAATAAGTTTTCTATATTATCAATAGGAGAAACGCTACTGAGAACCATGCTAATAGTAATAGTCGTGGTGAGGTTTGTAATCCTCTCTCGCTGACCACCACCACCATCACCACCACCACCAGCCTGACCCAGATACCAAACACTCGCCAAGAATTTAGTCAGAATAAATACTGCATGCTTTTTTCCCGCCACACCCCCCCGCCCCGCCGCCTCACTCACTCACTCTTTCCTTCATCGCGTGCTGGCGGCTCCTGCTGGTGTGATGTGAGTTATCCTTGCTTTATTCTTTCTGTTTCTCGACCATGACCAAGTTAGTTGTTAGTAATACGTGTTGTTTTGCCACCGGATACCTGACAACACACTACACTGACACACCTTGCTACACCTTGCCTTGTGTGTGTGTGTGTGTGTGTGTGTGTGTGAATGTTAATATAGGTTTGTTTGATGGTCTTTAAGTAATGTTTAACCGTTTCACTTTATCATTATTACAAAGCTGCTACTTTTCACTATATATGTAACATGCTGATAAGTATATAAGTGACTGGTATCTTGTGACCAATAAAAATCCGTCTATCCATCTATAAAAGCATAAGAAAACAAGGGAAGCTGCAAGAAGCCACCATAACTACACGTGTCAATCCCTATTATGAAACCCCACCTATTTCCACCTGTCCCTCCCATCAATAAACTGGACAAATCTTCTTTTGAACCCCCTTAATGACTCAACACTGACAACCTGATTACTGAGTGCGTTCCGTGTGTGTTTATTGAGACAGTTCCAGTCCTCCACGTTTGACAAATCCCTCTCTTCAATTGCACAGCGACTCGTATTCTCAAATACTTCTGTGCTTCACCTCCACTATTTGAAAAGCCTTTATTAAAATTCATACGAGATTTTAAAGGTAATTTCACACTTCTAGAGGCAGATTAACAAGATTTCTACCTTATTAACTGGAGAAACACTCTTGAAAACTCCGCTAATCATCTCTGTGACCTTTGAAAACAGTCGTGATAAAAGAGCAAAGCGTTTCAGAAGACAGGCCAGTCTCGCAAAATGGTCAGTCAAGAAATCTCTGCTAACTTTTCAATCTCATCCTCCATCTCCTGTCAGTCTGCCGTGCCTCTCTAATGCCTCTATTGTCCCTAAGCCAGCTAGTCACCGGGCCCCAGCTAGGTACAGTACCTTTGTATTCGCTTTCTCCCCGCCTTAAACACGAGTCACGCCCGCCACCCATCAAGCTACTCTGTTATTACTGTATATGGATGTTTTGTACTTTGCCCCCCCTCTCTCTCTCTCTCTCTCTCTCTCTCTCTCTCTCTCTCTCTCTCTCTTATTCTCGTACTTTTTTACTTTTTTTTAGATTTCATTTGAAGTCATGGTCTCTTTTGCTCTTTTGTGTGCTTATCTATCAATGCTTTCTCTGTTTATGTCATTTTTTTTTATTCTGTCTGTCTCTCTCTCTCTCTCTCTCTCTCTCTCTCTCTCTCTCTCTCTCTCTCTCTCTCTCTCACGCACACACACGAAATACAGATTGTTATTTCATAAAGACTTGCTGTTTCCAAAGCAATAGGTCGCACACACACACACACACACACACACACACACACACACACACACACACACACACACACACACACACACACACACCTCTTCATGACACTTTCAACAGCGCCTAACAAATCAGCTGAACATTCAAACACATGAATCAAAAACCTCATGTGCGAATCTGACCTTTTTAAGCGTGAAGTAGTGATGACAGTCGCCCACACACACACACACACACACACACACACACACACACACACACACACACACACACACACACACACGCACACATACCTTGACCTTCCTCCTCAGTACACATACATTAGTGAATAATACAGATGAATAACAAAAAAAAGGCAAACTCAAACAAAAACAATGCTCTACTATTGCTGACTCTCTCTCTCTCTCTCTCTCTCTCTCTCTCTCTCTCTCTCTCTCTCTCTCTCTCTCTCTCTCTCTCTCTCTCTCTCTCTCTCTCTCTCTCTCTCTCTCATTTCATTATTGTTTATATTTGTCTTTCTTTATTTTTGGTTTTCTTTATCGATAAACTAATGATTGAAAAAGAAGAAATTAGCGGAGGAGGAGGAGGAGGAGGAGGAGGAGGAGGAGGAGGAGGAGGAGGAGGAAGAGGAAGAGGAAGAGGAAGAGGAAGAGGAAGAGGAAGAACAACAACAACAACAACAACAACAACAACAGCAACAGCAACAACAACAACAGCAACACCAACAACAAGAAAAAGAGAGCAAAACAACAACAACAAGACCAATTTCAACTAAAGATAAAGAAATAAACAAATTAAGTCGCTTTATATCAAGTTGTTCTCTTATCTTTTCTTTGTTTCATTCGTTTTTTCGTCTCTTCTATTTCTCCTTTTCTATCTTTTTTTTATCTTAATGGTTGTAATTCTGTTCTTTCGTATTCCCTTTGTCATCTACAGGCTTTTTTTTTATTTATTTATTCATTTTTTTTTTTTTTTTTTTTTTTTTTTTGCTGAAATAACCTTGACATGTTTAGTGAAGGTTAAAGAAATACCTCTCTCTCTCTCTCTCTCTCTCTCTCTCTCTCTCTCTCTCTGATCGTCCAATACACCAATAACTGCAACAATGAATAACTAAATATATAATTGATTAGACTGTGTGTGTGTGTGTGTGTGTGTGTGTGTGTGTGTGTGTGTGTGTGTGTGTGTGTGTGTGTGTGTAACGATGAAGATCCAGCCTTAATATCTCTTCCTCCTCCTCCTCATCCCACGTGACCCTTCCCCCCCCCCTCCTCCTCCTCCTCCTCCTCCTCCTCCTCCTCCTCCTCCTCCTCCTCCTCCTCCTCGTCCCACGTGACCCCATTACGGATCAGATCAACTCAACAAAATTCATCTTCTCTTTTTATTATCTTTCTCACGCGTGTCTCGACTGTTCCTTTCTCTTCTTCCTTCAGTATATTTTTTTTCTATCCATCGAGTTTCCTTTTTTCCTTTATTTTTTCCTGTGCTACATTTGTTTCCCTTTTTATTCATTCAAATAATCCATGTTGTTTTTTTTTTTTTTTTTCTTTTCCTTCATTTGTTTTCATTAGTTTTGCCTTTTTTGTTACTCTTTTTTTTTACTAGTTTTCATTCGTATGTTTATCATTTTCTCTGATTTATTCAACTATTTATCAATTCACATTTTTATTCCACTATTTGTTTTCATCAATAGATTTTTTTTTCTATTTTTCCCCTTTTTACACTTTTCTTTTTAGTAACATTGATATTTCCTCATTTTTTTCTTTTTCCCCCTTTAACTTCGTCTTCGTCTTTCACTTCGACTCCTTGCCACCACTCGTCCTTCCTCACTTCCCTCTAAGAATACAACACCACACATAGTCAACCTTTACCTCCATCTCCCTCCTTCCTTTCCTGTCTCTATGGCCAGTATTCTGAAACGCTTTGCTCTCTCACCATCAATGCTTTCCAAGGACTCCAGTTGAAAAATACTCCTGTTTTTAAGAGTATTTTTATGATTCTGGTGATAGAGTGGCAATATTTGTAGTTTATTAAAAGGAGAAACTATCTTGGAAACCCGTCTACTTGTCTCTGTGGTCTTGGGAATTTGTCGTAGTGAGAGGGGTGGGTGTATATCCCTGCCTTCCATCCCATCTTTGTCTCTACTTGTCTCTCCGTCTGTACCTCGCATTACACATCCTTCCCCTGCCATTATTAACTTCCGCTTCCCTGACAATACTCCACCTCTCTCTTTTCACTTTCAATATACTCGTTCCTGGCCTAACTATTTCATCCAAATCCTCTGACAATACTCCGCCTTTTTTCTTCATTTCCACGTACAAATAAGCCTCAATATACTCATTCCTGCCCTAACTATTCCATCCAACTTCGACAAAACTCCGCCCTTTCTATTCATTCCCACGTACTTCACTCTCAACATACTCATTCCTACCTTAACTATTACTCGTACATCCAGCCCCTCTGCCCTCTTTATGACTCCCTTACTCTCCTCAGATACTCTTAGTGTTTCCCTGCCTCTACCCTCTCGTCCCCTCTCTCACCCCTTGTCTCGCCCCTCCCTCCCTCCCTTGCCAGTCCTTTGCCCGACTCGCCCTCACACACACCTGTCAAACACACACGCGGAGTTCAGGTGTGGTCGATACCGTGAGCTTGGTGGGTCACGAGCGGCACACACACACACACACACACACACACACACACACACACACACACACACACACACACACAGGTGACTCGAGCCGTCTCAAGGCCACGTGAAACAGACGCTGCCCTTTTCTTTTCTTCTTTTTTTCTTGTTTGTTAGCTCTCTCTCTCTCTCTCTCTCTCTCTCTGTGTGTGTGTGTGTGTGTGTGTGTGTGTGTGTGTGTGTGTGTGTGTGTGTGTGTGTGTGTGTGTGTGTGTTTTACTTTTCTTTTTGTACTTTGTTTTTTTTAAGGTGATATTCATAATTTCCTATTCTTTCCTTTGATTTCCTTGTCTTTTATAATTCGCTTTCATTATTCTTCATTTTTTGTTAAGGTAGAAAAAAAAAAAAGTCAGGCAAAACATTAATGCAGCTTCTTTTATTATTTTTCTTATTTTCTTTCTTTTCTTTTCATTTTTCCTTCTTTTTTAGCATTATTATTATTTTTTTTTTTTGGGGGCGAGAGTTAAATTAGACGTGAAATAGGAAAATCAATCTCTCTCTCTCTCTCTCTCTCTCTCTCTCTCTCTCTCTCTCATTCTTTCATCTAATTCCTCAAGCAAATTAAAGCTGAGAAAAGAAAAAATAAACAAAAAGATCTAACGAAATCTCCCCTTCTCTCTCTCTCTCTCTCTCTCTCTCTCTCTCTCTCTCTCTGTGTGTGTGTGTGTGTGTGTGTGTGTGTGTGTGTGTGTGTGTGTGTGTGTGTGTGTGTGTGTGTGTGTGTGTGTGTGTGTGTGTGTGTGTGTGTGTGTGACCTAGAAGGATAGCGTGTGCACATTCTATACGTACATGATCAAGGCGGGCGGTCATGCAAGTAGAAAATATTATTAGTGGCAGGATAGCACGTGAGGAGGAGGAGGAGGAGGAGGAGGAGGAGGAGGAGGAGGAGGAGGAGGAGGAGGAGGAGGAGGAGAAAGGGTGGTAATAATTAATGTGGCGACCAAGGGGGGCAGTTGGTATAATTACTTCTGACTCACCTATACACACACACACACACACACACACACACACACACACACACACACACACACACACACACACACACACACACAAGAAATTCGAGGTTGGTATTGTTATTATAGTTTTTTTTATCATTTTGTTCTTCTTGTCATTAATGTTTTTGCTGCTGCTGTGAAAACTGCTAAAACAACAACAACAACAACAACAACAACAACAACAACAACAACTACTACTACTACTACTACTACTACTACTACTACTACTACTACTACTACTACTACTACTACTACTGCTGCTGCTGCTGCTGCTGCTGCTGCTACTACTACTACTACTACTACTACTACTACTACTACTACTACTACTGTCATTGTTGTTACATATTAGCATTGTCTGTACAGTTTAATACTAATAAATAAACGAGGGAGAGAGAGAGAGAGAGAGAGAGAGAGAGAGAGAGAGAGAGAGAGAGAGAGAGAGCTACAGTAACTCACCCTTGTTCATCACCGGAGGAGAAGCTGTAGGCGGGGGACGAGGGATGAGGCGAGGGCGTGGCGGTGTCTTTGCTATATCTACTCCTACTCCTCTCCTTCTCGTGTCCAACCATCCCCTGGAACCACCACAGCACTAAGACACAGCATAATGTGACAATAAACTCCTTTACTTCAGTCTGCCCTATAAAGTCGAGCAGAACGAGGGAATAGATTTAAAAGAGAATGGCGAAGTTGAGGGAGGGAATATTGCGTTCAAAGAAGAAAAGAAGGTTATTATGCAAAAAAAATAATGGAAAATAACGGCTTTTCTACTGCCTATAATAATGTTTTTTTTTTCTATAAATAAGTAAGTTCTATAGATAAGATAATGGTGTTTGCATTATCCACATTACTTATTATTATCTTGGTGGCTTAAGGCGTACATTACTTATTACTAGAGTGTACCTGTACGTTTTAAGGTGCAAGTTACATATCATTTTAGTGTACCTTTCTATTTACAGGTGCACGCTACTTATTACTTGAGTGTACCTTTCCGTTCTCTGTGTGCGCCTCAGCGTCATTGCTAGAAGAGAAAACGGAGATACCGCTGTCTCGCGTGGTGGCAGAACTCTTGGGGCGCGAGATTTGACTTTCCAATAGCATGTTCTCCCTCACCACATGCTCCTCCTCTTCCACCTCTTCCTCACTCGCCACGTCCTCCCCTTCATCGTCATCGTAGAAGTCTGACTTGACATTATCGTCCTCCTCGTCGAAGTCGTCAGGGTGGTGTGAGTGGTGGCGTAGGTCGTGGACATGGGAGCGGCGGGACACAGCAGAGAGTGGCGGGATGATGCTACGAGTGGAGGTAGCGCGACTCACTACCAACCCCTCGCCTGTTGAGCCAAGAGAGTGTCAGTCTTACCTTCATTTAGCGGTGGTGGCAAAATACGTTTAAAATTAAGATATAAACTGAATAAACAAAAGATTTCGTGTGTGTATTTGAAAACTGGGGGGTAGCTAGTCAGTCGTCAGCGTGGCCTTGGAAAATTGTCGTAGTGAAGAAGTAAAGGGTTTCAGAATACTGGCTACACTGCGATGCGTGCACATTAAAGAGAGAGGGAGGGAGGGAGGGAGGGAGAAGAGAGAGAGACAGAGAGAGAGAGAGAGAGAGAGAGAGAGAGAGAGAGAGAGAGAGAGAGAGAGAGAGAGAAAGGTACACAATCTGCCACTTCCTTTGTATCGCATGAACCCGTCTCTCTCTCTCTCTCTCTCTCTCTCTCTCTCTCTCTCTCTCTCTCTCTCTCTCTCGAGCCACCCGGACTTTGCAGACATGTTAAGAAGAAAAAAATAATCCATTTCTGCCAGCTCAAGTGACGTGTTCAGACTGCAGAGGGTGGTGGTGGTGGTGGCACTGACCCTGTTAAGTTACGATCGTGGTGACTTCTAACACTCTTTACTTCGGCGTGTGGTATGACTGTGGTATGACCTGGTGTGACGGTAGCATGACTGTTTAGTTAGAGGCGTGGCATGACTGGATAAGTGGATATGTTCATACTCAAAAGCCACTGAAAGACGGCACTGGTTTTCTGACTCCTAGACGTCCTTGGTTCACGTTTTCTTCCTTCCTTCCCATTTTCTACTGTATGATAGCAAAGGTCACAGCCCCTCGCCTCCTTAACGTCTCCTTTCTTCCCTGGTCTTCCTTCTCTCTCGTCGCCTCCTTCTTTCCCTACTTTTATCCTACTTCGTCTCATTTTTTTTCCTTTCCCAACCTCTCTCTCTCTCTCTCTCTCTCTCTCTCTCTCTCTCTCTCTCTCTCTCTCTCTGCCTTCTCCTCTATTACTTTCATTATTTGCCTTATCTCCTTTTCATTTCCCTCTTTCCTCCTCCTCCTCTTCTTACTTCATTTCTTTCATTTTCTCCTTTGTGTGTGTGTGTGTGTGTGTGTGTGTGTGTGTGTGTGTGTGTGTGTGTGTGTGTGTGTGTGTGTGTGTGTGTGTGTGTGTGTGTGTGTGTGGAGACTGAATACAAGAAGACTGCAAATATGAGAGAGAACTAAAAAAATTGGAAGAAACTGAGAGACTGAAGGGAAATAACCATCAAATTCAGTTTCTTCACCAGGAACTATAATGGCTTAATTCCAGGAACGTGAAGCTAATACAGTGACCCCAGCAGGCGTACAATGAGGGGTCGACATGTGATGGACGGTGGCCATTAGTGCCTATCTCCTTGACGTGTGAAAGTCGCTTATCTAGAGCTGCACGGAATGAAGACGAAGAACCACAAGAAGAAGAACAAGAAGAACAATAACAAGAGCAAGAACAAGAACAGGAACAAGAACAAGAAAAGAAGAAAAAAGAAGAACAAGATTAAGAACAATATTAACAACAGCAACAACAACAACAACAACAACTACTACTACTACTACTACTACTACTACTACTACTACTACTACTACTACTACTACTACTACTACAATAACAACAAGAAGGAGAAGGAGAATAAGAACAACAACAAGAAGAAAGAAGAAGAAGAAGAAGAAGAAGAAGAGGAGGAGGAGGAGGAGGAGGAAGAGGAGGCGGAAGAAGAAGAGCAAGAACAAGAACAAGAACAAAAAATAAACATGAAGGAAAAAAACAACAAAAAGAACAACAACAGCAACAACAACAACAACAATAACAAGAGTAAGAAGAAAAAACTAGAAGAAAAACAAGAAAGAGAAAAAGAACAAGAACAAGAATCAGAAGGTAATAAATGTCTCCCAAAACACAAAATAGTATACAAGTCTACGGGAATAGTATCTCACATTTGAAAACAAGCTCGACGCATTGCACATCGCTTGTATTGAAGACACCGCTTGTATTGGTACATATCCTCCTCTCTTCCTCCCTTCCACCACACACACACACACACACACACACACACACACACACACACACACACAGGTCTCAGACCTATCCGAAGATCGGAAATAATGAGTTCTGAGCTCGTTCCGTAGGGTAACGTCTGGCTGTCTCGTCAGAGACTGCAGCAGATCACACACACACACACACACACACACACACACACACACACACACACACACACACACACACACACACAAAGGTGCTTACATACTAACTAGCGTAGCATGTCAGGCCTTGAATTAGGTACAAGAAAAAGGATCTGTTCTGAGAAGCGGCTGTGTGTGGGCGAGGAGGACGAGGGTGAAGGACTGTGTGGGGGGGGGTGAGGTTGGTGGGAGTGGTAGGAGTGGTGGAGGAGGGTCGGGGTGGGGCAGTGTGGCAAGTGACGCTGGGTTGGGTCACACTACCTTGGTCGAGTGGCGCGAGGGCGTTGATCCTGCGAGGCATGGATGGGGAGCGGCTGGCGGGTCGGTCCCCACCTCTCGCGCTGCCCAAACCGCCGGTGCCGCCCCCTCCTCCCGCGCCGTATTTATTGGGCAGCAGTGAGTAGCCTGTAGAAGGTGGAGCGTGAGATGTCAATGAGGAGGGAAGGAAGGGGAGGCTGCTGAGATAAGGGGCTGTTTTCGATATTTTTCTCTCTCACGACTATTTTCAAGATCCAGAGACAATAAGCTGGGTTTCCAATTGTTTCTCTTGTTAATAATGAAGATATTTTGTTCCCAGTGTAACCTCATCTAGAGTCTATTGAAAGTAATCGAGGTGCAGGCAGAAGCGTTTCAGAATATGGACAATGGCACAACGCTTGCCAAATGGTTCTATACGTATTCACACTTCTTAATATGCGCTCCTTAAAAAAGAACACTTATTTTTTTCCCTCACAGTCTTCATAGTTTATACATTTATCCTATCTTGTATCACTGAAATGTTTTGCACTCTGACCTTCTAACAGTTCTCAAATAGCGCGGTAGGTAATAAGAATAGACCCAATCATCAGGTTACTCTTACACAGTCAATAAGGTGCTTTAAAAGAAGAGTTCAGACAAACATATGGGTAGAAATGATGGGTGGATGTCATTTACTCTCCCATCAGCCATTCCAAACACGAGGGAGTAAATAAAAAGGTTCCTAGGGCTTGTCAAGGTTCATGGTTCTAAGCACTTCATCAATTGCTTTGCTGTGATTTTTCCTAAGGGTGAAAATATTCGGAGCTCGGTTTGAAATATCGACTTTTATAATCTGACGACGCCTCTACTTTTCACCTCACCTCCTTCATCTGTATGCAAAGACTGGGTGAGTGGGCGTAATGGCAGTGCTCGAGGGACGTAAAGCAGTGTACAGAAGCAGAACATTCCCATTCTTTCCCAAGCTGAGAAATGGTGACCTATCATTCCACACACACACACACACACACACACACACACACACACACACACACACACACACACACACACACACACACACATTCTTCCTTTACCCACTAGATATCATTAGCCAAGGATTAGATAAACAACAAGCCACAGGGTCCAGACATTACTCCCCCTTCTGTTACTCTGGGCTATTAGCGTGGCTGTGGTGAGGTTCGAGATAGAGGGACGGTCATGGATTCTATATATAATGCATGAGAGAGAGAGAGAGAGAGAGAGAGAGAGAGAGAGAGAGAGAGAGAGAGAGAGAGAGATCAGGGAGTACGCGAAACAAAAGAGAAATATAAACATGAACGAGAAAGGATAACAGAGGAACACACACACACACACACACACACACACACACACACACACACACACACCAAAGGAAGAGCATCTGAATACGGATATATATATGTAGTGGAGGTAGGGAAGAGGACAGGGGGTTAGGTTGGGTGTTCGGTAGGGTTGGTATCACTGGGCGGCGGTTGTGTGCTGCGTGGCGTAATAACAGATGATGATTGTATCTTTCTCTCGGTCTGTATGTATGTCTGTCTTTCTGTCAGTCTGGTTAGCATCACGTCAAGCCACGCATACCAACCTTACCGAAGCCACACGTGATTAGATAGCACGTTGTCACCGTTCACATCATAGTTTTAAGACCTACATGCATATATCAGTTCAACACGAGCATATACACTACTACTACAACACTAAACATGCACCAGAGAAGGAGACACGTGCAGCTCCGGCCAGGCAAGCGGTATAAGAAATAGATGACGCGAGCAACAGACATGGCAGGCAGCAGTATCAGTGTTGCAGGAATGAAAGGGGAGAGGAAAGGAAAGGAGAGGTTGTGGTGGTGGTGGTGGTGGTATTGGTGGTGGTCGTGGTGGTGAGGAGGATGAGAAAACGAGGCTAGCGTTATCAAAATTAAAAGAATAAAGAGAAAAAAATAAAGAAAGAAGAAAGGTAATCGCAGTGGTGGTGATGTCGGAAATGAGAAAGACGTGATAAAAAGACGAAAGAAAACACAGATAAAAGAAGAAGAGGAGGAAGAAAGAGAAGCGAAGAATGCATAGAGATGAATAAAGAACAATAGCAAGAATAGTAATAGCAAGACAAAGAGCGAGAATAGATTACGAGGACTGATTATTAAGAAAGAAACAATAAGAATATGAATGATAACAAGACGAACAATGACAAAAAACAAGGAAGATGATAAAGGCAAGAGAAAAAGAAGACTTATAAGAAAACTGGCAGAAGAAAACTAGAAGAAGAAGAAGAAGAAGAAGAAGAAGAAGAAGAAGAAGAAGAAAGAAAGAAAGAAAGAAAGAAAGAAAGAAAGAAAGAAAGGAAGAAAAAAAAGATAATGATATATAATAAATAATAACAAAACAAGAAAACCGAAAATAAGAACAAGAGGCGCACATGAAAAAAAAATAAAGATTAACAATAGAAAATGTAAAGAGAGAGAGAGAGAGAGAGAGAGAGAGAGAGAGAGAGAGAGAGAGAGAGAGAGAGAGAGAGAGAGAGAGCGCCACTGACCTTTGTCAACCACATTGCCGTCTCGTGGATAAGGAGAATAGGAGGAGGAGGAGGAGGAGGGCACGGCGGACTCCTGACGAAGCCTGCCGAGGTACACGCCGCGATAGCCTCCTCCTGCGACCACGGGAGCTGAGTAGACACATATCACCACCACCACCACCACCACCACCACCAAGAACATCACCATCACCAAAAGAAAGAAAGGAAGAAAGGACAAAAAGTGAAAGGGATGGAATAAAGGAAGAAAGGCAGTAAAGAGGAAAAAGGTGGACAAGGAGGAGGAAAAAAAGAAAGAATGAGAGTAAGAGGGATTAACTTGGAAGGAAGGAAGGAAAAGACGGAAAGAAAAGGTGAAAACAAAGTAAGAAGGAAAGAGGAGGATGAAGGATAGAGAGGGAGATAATGATAGGAAAGCGAAAGAAGAAGGAAAATGCCCATAAAGCGATCAAGAAGAAAGAAAATGAAGAAATATGGAGAGAAAGAACAGGAAAAAAAAAAGGAGAAGAGAAGAGCTAGCGAGCGAGCATGAAGCAAGCAAGCTAATGAAGGAACAGATGAACAAACACACTAACTACATACAATACGCAGGACTAAAAATACTGCATACATCATACTGTAATTATCTACATAGGCAACTAGTATACGTAGTAATTAAAGTAGTAATACACACTACGTAAGGTGTCTCAAAGGTATACGTTTTCTATGCAACGCTACACTCATTCCATTAAAGCATAAACTATACTAAAAA
This sequence comes from Portunus trituberculatus, assembly GCF_017591435.1. NCBI lineage: Eukaryota > Metazoa > Arthropoda > Malacostraca > Decapoda > Portunidae > Portunus > Portunus trituberculatus. The sequence continues at coordinate 18,766,146 of NC_059272.1, read as the reverse complement.
AAAAAAAAAAACACACATTACAAGAAATAACAATAATAAAAAGGATAAGGAATATTATACACTGATACTAACAATTATACGTACTAAAACCTTTCCTTTGTCTCTCCACTTACACATACACACACACACACACACACACACACACACACACACACACACACACACACGGTGGGGGAGAGAATGGGGGCTTACCGAGGTCAGAGGGCGCCGTCCTGTTGAGATCAATGGTGTCTGTGGTCCAGAGAGACAGGCCTCGATCCTCCTGAAGGGGAAGAGAGAGGTAGGAGTGAGACGTCGAAATAAAGAGAGAAGGAAAAGAGGGAATAGTAATGGTAGAAAGGAACGAAAAGGTGAACGAAGGAAGGAGAATAACGGTGATTGAAAGAAATGAAAAGAAGAAAGTGAAGGAGTGAGACGTCGAAATAAAGGAGGGAAGGAAGAGAGGGTAGAAAGGGACGAAAGAAAAAAAGAAGAAAGACGATAAGAAGGAGGATAACGAAGATAGAAACAGCTGAAAGGAAGAAGAGGTTGAAGGAGTGAGGGAAAGAATATGCGAGGACAAAAAGAGGGAGGGAAGATGGTGAAGATAACGATGGTAGGAAGGAGTTATGGGGTAAAGGAGGGAAGGAATGAAAGAGCGAAACAGGAAGAAAGGGAAGGATTATCAAGGAAGAATGGATTATAGCGAAAATAATGATGGAAGGAAGGAATGAGGGCAAGAGGGGAAGGAACTAGGGGGATGGGGAGAACAAGGGGAAGAAGGAGGTAAGTGATGAAGGAAAAAATGAAGGGTGAAGGAAGCAAGGAGTGAAGGAGAGAATGAATAAAATGGTAGAAGGCAAAGGGCTCGTTAATTGGCCGATTGATTTAAATGTGAGTGGAGAGAGAGAGAGAGAGAGAGAGAGAGAGAGAGAGAGAGAGAGAGAGAGAGAGAGAGAGAGAGAGAGAGAGAGAGAGAGAGAGAGAGAGAGAGAAGGAAGGTTGAAAGGAATGAAGATATGACGGAAAGGAAATTGAGACATGTATAAGGAACAAGGAAGGAAAGAATGAAGGAAAGAATGAAGGATGAATGAAGGAAGGAAGGAAGGAAGAAAGTAAGTATGCCATTCTCCTTTCATAACGACGAACAAATATGCGAAAAATGACACGTGAAGAGTATGAAGGCATGCAAATCTGTCCACCTGCTCTCTCTCTCTCTCTCTCTCTCTCTCTCTCTGATAACACTACCACACTATGAATTATACATGCCTGTGTGTGTGTGTGTGTGTGTGTGTGTGTGTGTGTGTGTGTGTGTGTGTGTGTGTGTGTGTGTGTGTGTGTGTGTGTGTGTGTGTGTGTCACTGACCCTAGAGGAGATAAAAGGCACCATTTCCTGTACACACGACATATTGACTTCGAGAGACAACAAGAAGGCAATCTGTCACTCTGATCAGCGCACGACATCCCAGCACAGTACAATAAATAACACCTCGTTAAACCTATAGAAGACTGGAGATAAATTGTGATCGTCTACTTTCATTGCCTTGCCTCCTCACTGCCTCCTCATCGCCTCTAAACACACAGATAATTACTATAGTCTTTGTATCTCATTTGTATTGTAAATTGATGATGGATTAAGGAAGGTGTGTACAATCTTAGTGATAGATGTACAGGAACAGGGAACATAAGTACATGGAAGGCTAGGAAGTAAAAAGGATAACTAGTAATTATATGATGACCAGACAGATAGCAGAATAGATTAACAGAACAAAGGGATACAGGTGGTAGACAGGAATTGTAAGGAATGTGGACAGACAGATAGATATGCAGCTTAACAGAATAGAAGGAGAAATATGGATGATATGGATAAAGAGGAAAGAGAGACAGGGAGTGGAAAAAAAAATAGAGAGAGACAGGGAAGTTTAAAATTATATAGACTAGTAAAATATAGAAATAAAGAGAAATGGATGAGAATTTAGAACCACAGAAAGAAAAAGAGAGAAAAACACGAGGGATTAACAAATATACCGATGAATACATAGATAGAAAGAAATGAAGATAAGAAGACACAAAGATAAAGAGGAAAACACATGTAGATATCTATAGTAGTAGGTGAATATTGCCAGTACAAATTATCTGACACACACACACACACACACACACACACACACACACACACACACACACACACACACACACACACACACACACACACACACTTGTTTTGTGAGTCAGAACAAACAACACCTGTAGCATATTGTTTATTTGTTTGTTCGTGTGTGTGTGTGTGTGTGTGTGTGTGTGTGTGTGTTTATTTCAGAAAACAATTGCATCAGAGAGAGAGAGAGAGAGAGAGAGAGAGAGAGAGAGAGAGAGAGAGAGAGAGAGAGAGAGAGAGAGAGAGAGAGAGATTACGCGCCACACAAAAAAGAAATAGCCTGATTCAATACCCTTTATTTTTAGACATGACGAAAGAAACGTGATATTTTTTCCTATATTATATCCAGGAGGAGGAGGAGGAGGAGGAGGAGGAGGAGGAGGAGGAGGAGGAGGAGGAGGAGGAGGAGGAGGAGGAGGAGGAGGAGGAGGAGGAGGAGGAGGAGGAGGAGGAGGAGGAGTTTGTAATAAGCCTTTAGGGACTTCTATCTCTTTTTCTTTATCCTTATCAACACTATCATTACT
>NC_059272.1:18753485-18758485 GCF_017591435.1 Portunus trituberculatus | reverse complement strand
TGGGGGGGTCAACTCTCTCTCTCTCTCTCTCTCTCTCTCTCTCTCTCTCTCTCTCTCTCTCTCTCTCTCTCTCTAAAGCGTGCACATGTTCCTGTCACCTGCTCTTTTTCTTCCTTCGTATCGTGCGCAGGTAAATTACTTTTCTTCTTTCTTTCTTTCTTTCTTTCTATCAATTTATTCACCTCCCACGAAGTTCACCTTGAGAGGGAATAGTAATTGTACACCTGTGCTGCGTTACCTTCACTTCTGTTCCTTTAACTCTTCTCGCTCTCACGTGCTTGCATGCTTAACTTTCAGGGCCACTGGGAGAGAAATGACTTGCACGGACACATAAAGGAGGTCGAGGAATGAAGGGCTTGTTTCTGAGTGGTAGCGAGTTATTGAAGTGCTTAAGTGAGTGTAGTGTAAATATCTGTCCTGAAAATTAGGTGATTATGGGAATGGGATATTTGTTTACATAGACGAAGAAAGAAAAGCAAGGGTATTTTATTTATTCATTTTATTTTTATTTTGTTCTGTTTTATTTTGGTTTATTTTTTATTTCTTTATTCATTTATTTTTTTTTTTACTGGTGTCTATGTGGATGTCGTCTAAAAATGTGATTCAAGGAAGGAAAAATTAGCTTACAAAGAAACTTATTACTTTTTTTTTTTTTTGTAGAAGGATGGCCGGTGTTACTGAAGTGTTGAAGCGACTGTATTGCTAACATAAACGCTCAGAAAAAGTTGTCTGTGTTTGTGGGGAAATAATTGTTTGGTTATGAAAGGGTGAAGAAAGTTTGCCTATTCAAGTTGTATTTTCATCACAGTTTACTCTCAATTAAATCTGTTTAGTTTTCTATTTTTACCTGTTTTACCATTGTATTTCTTTTTCTTTCTTTTTTTTTTACTTTTATACAATGTTTGATTTCGTTTTTCTCTTTATTCTCTTTTCACTATTTATTTACTCTTTATTTTACTCTTTATTTACCTTTGGTTTGTAGTGTTCTGTTTAGGAATCTTAGATTTGTTTCTTATTTTTTTTCGTTGTATTTATTATGCCAAGTTTTTTTTTTTTTTCAACGTTTCTAATGTCGATACTCACTTGCCACTACAAACACACAGACGACCACACCAATACACAGACAGTTACACAGAGACACAGACAGACAGTACACACAGACACAAAGAATACAAAGACACACTGACTGACACGCCAATCACTTAAATCAAGAACGAGTCTTTTTTTTCTGCTACTGTTTCTTTCGTCCGCTATAAAAAAATAAATAAATAAATAACTGTGGACGAGGAAGAATTGATTATATTAGATTAGAATTAGATTATACTAGAACAAAAGTTATTATATTATGATTAGAAATGATAAGATAAGATTGTATTGAATAGATTGGATTAGATTATGTGGCAGGTATGAATATTTATACAAAACTGTTTATGTTATCATTTTCAAACTTTCACCCTAAAATATTTCCTTCATTTTTTCCTCCAACTCATATTTCATCTTATATTCTCTCCTGCAGAGGAAATTCCCGCCAAACGACAGTTAGAAGTTGGTGAGTAAGTGACTGACTGAATGACTGACTGACTGTCTGATGGTGAGTGAGTGAGTGAATGACAGACAGACAGACTGAGTCAATTCGCTTTTGAAATAGTTCCCATGCAAACACACTCACCCACCAATACACCGAGACACACACACACACACACACACACACACACACACACACACACAACCCCTACCCATACATACACACCCATCCACCACACACACACACACACCACTCTCAAGTCAATCTATTTGGACACACTCCACCAAACCCTTCCGACCTTCTCCCGGCAGTCTTCCACCTCTGACCTTGGCCCGGTGTTCCCAATCTCTCATTTTCTTTGACTTCCAAGCGAGCACACGTACATATCACCCGGTCTTTTTTATGATAACCTTTGAGTTCACGCATGTCATCACACTCTCTGTCTCCTCCTCCTCCTCCTCCTCCTCCTTCTGTGTCCTTGCAAGAGCGCCGCCGTAGAGTTATGCGATTGTCTCTAAGAATTCACGTGTTTATGGACGCCGAGGAAAAAGAAAACGTGATTGGGGGAAGGATGAAGGCACCGTAACCCATTTTCTTTCACTCTGGCTAATGAGAGAGTGGCAGCAAGGGGTGACTGTGATTTCGTGATGGTGTGTGTGTGTGTGTGTGTGTGTGTGTGTGTGTGTGTGTGTGTGTGTGTGTGTGTGTGTGTGTGTGTGTGTGTGTGTGTGTGTGTGTGTGGTTTCAGTAAAAAGTATTAAAAAGTTACGTCATCTCTCTCTCTCTCTCTCTCTCTCTCTCTCTCTCTCTCTCTCTCTCTCTCTCTGCAGGTGCCAATACCTGCCAATTTTCTTATCAGTTATCGTTTTCTCTATTCTCCTCACCTTTTCTATTGATCATCCTTCTTCTTCTTCTTCTTCTTCTTCTTCTTCCTCCTCCTCCTCCTCCTCCTCCTCCTCCTCCTCCTCCTCCTCCTTCTCCATATTACTGCTGAATTTACATCTATTATAACAAAAACAACAGCAATTACTACTACTTCCCCCACCATCACCACCACCAGCATCACCACCAGTACTACTACTACTACCACTACTACTACTACTACTACTACTACTACTACTACTACTACTACTACTACTACTGTTACACTGAACCACTGAAGTAATCATGAAAATTGCCAACCATCACCATTACCATCAACACACACACACACACACACACACACACACACACACACACACACACACACACACACACACACACACACACACAGAGAGAGAGAGAGAGAGAGAGAGAGAGAGAGAGAGAGAGAGAGAGAGAGAGAGAGAGAGAGAGAGAGAGAGAGAGAGAGAGAGAGAGAGAGAGAGAGAGAGAGAGAGAGAGAGAGAGAGAGAGAGAGAGAGAGAGAGAGAGAGAGAGAGTCATCAGTGAGGTATACAGGTGTGCTAAAAAATGCTAATAACGAGTGCCATACTGTGAAGAGAGCCAGGTAAGTCGTACAGGTGAGAAATAATTAGTCTTGGTAACATTTCCTTCTTACTTTTTTATTCTACTTTTCATTATTTTTCAGTTTCCTTTTTTCCTCATTTCTTTTCTAGATTAACTCTTTTTACGTAGTTTATTACATTCTTAGTCCTCCTCCTCCTTCTCCTCCTCCTTCTCCCCTTCCTCTTCCTCCTTCCTATTCCAAATCTTAGTAATTAAACAAGTTATTTTTTCTTCATTTTCTTCTGTAATTAAACAATTTTTTTTTTCTTCATTTTATTATTCTTTTCTCCTCCGCCTTCTCCTCCGCCAAGATCAAGAGCAGAGTAACACTTGAAAATATCACTAAAATATACGTTAAGTTTTGAAAAAATATATAAAAGTCACATGAAATTATGGAGGAGGATGACTTTATTATAGAATCTCTCTCTCTCTCTCTCTCTCTCTCTCTCTCTCTCTCTCTCTCTCTCTCTCTCTCTCTAACATTCTCCCACTTTCCAATATGTTACATAATTCTATCGCAAATATCGGTCTAGAGAGAGAGAGAGAGAGAGAGAGAGAGAGAGAGAGAGAGAGAGAGAGAGAGAGAGAGAGAGAGAGAGAGAGAGAGAGAGAGAGAGAGAGAGAGACCCATACTGTTCGTGGTATCGACTAGCGGTGTCTCTGGCGGGGAACACTTTGTCTTATTACTGAAAATTACTGCGGAGGAGGAGGAGGAGGAGGAGGAGGAGGAGGAGGATAATTGTGATGAATATAGTTTTCCTAATGTGCACTTCTTCTTCTATTATCTCCTCCTTCTTCTTCTTCTTCTTCTTCTTCTTCTTCTTCTTCTTCTTCTTCTTCTTCTTCTCCTCCTCCTCCTCCTATTCCAATAAATATAATCCTGAAGTCAACCTCTCTCTCTCTCTCTCTCTCTCTCTCTCTCTCTCTCTCTCTCTCTCTCTCTCTCTCTCTAGTGCCGCGCCCTCGGACAATGACACCCGCTGGCACTATCTTGAGCCATCTAGAGTAAGAGGCACGTGATGAGGTGAAGCGGGAGGGGAAGCGAGGGGAAAGGAGAGGAAGGACGTGATGTGGAAAGAAAATGGAGGTGTGAGGAAGAAAAGGAGTGTTGATGTGGAGGGGAAGAAAGAAGGGGAAGGAGGGAGGAAGAGAGGGGAAGGGGAGGGAAGGGGAGGGAAGGATAAGAGGGAAAGGTGGCAGTAGAATAATTGAGGTGATGTAAGAGTGTGTGTGTGTGTGTGTGTGTGTGTGTGTGTGTGTGTGTGTGTGTGTGTGTGTGTGTGTGTGTGTGTGTGTGTGTGTGTGTGTGTGTGTGTCAGGAGGTCAGTGGGTTTCTTACTGCTTGCTTGTTTATTTTCTCATTTTTATATTCATCTAGCTGTCTGTCTTTCTTTCTTTCTGTCTGTTTGTCTGTCTATCTTTCTGTCAGTCCATCTGTTCAAGTATTTATCTGTCCAAGTTTTCGTTTATCTATCTATCTACCTATTTATCAACCTATTTATCTATATATTCATCTATCAGTACTCTTTTTTATTTCTTCTACTTCTCTACACATGTTTTTGTCTGGTTAGCTATTTATTATTTTTCTTTTCACTTTATTCAGCATTTTTTTCCCCATTCCTTCACTCCTTTTTCAGGTCTTCTCTACCATTCCATTTCCTTCCTTCGTCATTCCACATTTCGATCACATTCATCTACCTATCTTCCATTGCTCTACCTCTTCACCACTTCATAGCTCCATCAATCAACTAACCCACACCTAAACTTTGTCCTCTCCACCACCACTCCACACCATTGCTCTTCACCACTCAACACGTCCAACCCTCACAATATGACCCATCCTGAAGTCTACATCTCTTCACCTCGTCTCTTCTACTCCTTCACAGCTTCACCTTTTACTCAATCCACCAATACCACACTTCCACCTGTCCACAAACAAACATACAACCTGTCCAGTGCCCTTTAAAATATCCTGCTGGTGTAAGTG
>NC_059272.1:18745985-18748485 GCF_017591435.1 Portunus trituberculatus | reverse complement strand
ACAAAAATCAATAACAGTAACAGTAACATTAGGGTGAGTGACAACTGAAAGACGAGGAGACGAGAAGATGGAATAAAGGGATGGATAAGAGGACAGAAGGAAGGAATGGATGGTAGATGGGAAGGATGAAGAGGCCAAAGGTGAAAAAAAGATGAATAAAGGAATGCAATAAAGAGTGGAAGGAGTGAAAGATTAAATGAAGGAAGGGCATGAAAAATAAGAAAAAGAGAGAGAGAGAGAGAGAGAGAGAGAGAGAGAGAGAGAGAGAGAGAGAGAGAGAGAATAGATAGCCGGATGTTAGGGAAAAAGTGAAAAGGAAGGAAAAAGGAAAGGGAGGTGAAAAGAAATGAAGAAAAAAAAGTGAAGTAAGAAATAAGAAGAAAAAAAAGGAAGGGAGAAGAGAAAGAAATGAGGGAAAGTAATGAGGGGAAAGAAGAAGAGAAGGAGAGGGAAAGGAGAGAAGGAGAGGAGAGGGAAAAGAGGATGGGCGACCAGAAGGGAAAGGGAAAAAAAGGACATGAAATAAAACTTGTAAGGGAAGAACAAATACCAGAGCTCTGAATTTACAACATGACTGAACAAGAGACAACAAGAAGCAGGTGAAGTATAGAACAGAACACAAGGGAAGGGAGAGGGAAGGGAAGGAAAGGAAAGGGAATGGAGAGGAAGGAAGGAAGGAAGGAAGGAAGGAAGGAAGGAAGGGAAGGAGGAAGAGAGAGAGAGAGAGAGAGAGAGAGAGAGAGAGAGAGAGAGAGAGAGAGAGAGAGAGAGAGAGAGAGAGAGAGAGAGAGAGAGAGAGAGAGAGAGAGAGAGAAGAAGAGAAGAAGAAGAAGAAGAAGAAGAAGAAGAAGAAGAAGAAGAAGAAAAAGAAGAAGAAGAGAAGGATTGAAAAGCGATTGGTGATAGTTGTGATTACATGTTATGGTGGTGGTAGTGGTGGTGGTGGTGGTGGTGACACTTCTTTCTTTTTCTCTCATATCCATTAAGTATTCTCGCAGCAGTCTTTCCTCGCAGTAACGCTTGGCTATCTCCCCGCCCACCTTCTCTTTCAGTAGCCTCCTTTCCTGCTTCCCGCCTGCTCACCCTTCGCCACACAGCAATTCACACTCACACCCCTCACACAACTCAGACCAGGTGATGGGGACGAGATCATGCCTTCATAGAGAGTCAAAGTGTGTGTGTAATTCACTGTTTGATCTGCTGCAGTCTCTGACGAGACAGCCAGACGTTACCCTACGGAGCGAGCTCAGAGCTCATTCTTTCCGATCTTTGGATAGGCCTGAGACCAGGCACACACCACACACCGGGACAACAAGGTCACAACTCCTCGATTTACATCCCGTACCTACTCACTGCTAGGTGAACAGGGGCTACACGTGAAAGGAGACACACCCAAATATCTCCACCCGGCCGGGGAATCGAACCCCGGTCCTCTGGCTTGTGAAGCCAGCGCTCTAACCACTGAGCTACCGTGTGTGATTACATGTTATGTGTGTGTGTGTGTGTGTGTGTGTGTGTGTGTGTGTGTGTGTGTGTTTGGCGGCAGTCATCTCCTGTTAGTATTACGTCACACAGATGACTGCATCACACACACACACACACACACACACACACACACACACACACACACACACACACACACACACATACACACACACACACACACACACACACACACACACACACACACACACACACACACACACACACACACACAGGTGCGCCAGGCCCCGCACACCTGTGTCGTCACCAGCAGCCATTCAGCAAGTCTGGTCTACAAAACAGCCACACCCTCCCCGCAGCAAATCCCTGTGCTGACCTCAGCGTGGGCGTGCACATGATGGGCGTCCGGTGCGTCCCTGAGTCTCTGCAGCACGGTGGTGGGCGTCACGTCGAGGAAGGGCAGCCTGATGGGCTCCCTGGTGGCGGGCGGGCCTGGGCTCCACATCTTCTTGGCCGAGGCGTCCCAGTGCGGTGCGCCCTGCAGCATCCTATACATGCCGCTCTCCTCCTGATGGGCCCCCCTGCCGCTCCAGGGAGCACGACTCCTCTCTACGGACGGCACGTGGGCGGTGGGCGGTGGGAACACCGCCGTCACACTGCTCAGTGATCTCTCCCGACGAATGACGGCGTGGGCGGCGCCGCGGGACACCGCCTGAAGTCCTGGTAGGGATCTGGAGCGGCCCGGGCTGGGTCCCGGGGAGATGCGCGCCCCCAGCAGGAGGGGAGAGTCTGGGATGGGTGAAATGGGACGTCGGAGGGCGCTGGTACTCCCCGGGGACCCAGCAGCTCCGCGGCGCCCCGTGGCGGGATGGGCGGTACTCACGCCGTGGGTGAGGGCGGGGGAGTTGTACCCCCGCCCGTGCAAAGCCCCGCCTCACTGCTGTTCATGACTGGGTGGGCAGCCGTCACCCCATACCCTGGCGCAACACGCGACGTAGCACACACGCTCACCAAGGCTTGGACACGCGGGCTCGGGCTGAGCGGCGAAGAGCGGCGG
>NC_059272.1:18738485-18740985 GCF_017591435.1 Portunus trituberculatus | reverse complement strand
TCACCATCAGTCTCCATGACTCCATGACAAGACAAAAGCCTCCATTAACTTCCCCACTCATCCCTGTCGGCTGCCTGTCCATTCCTGGCTTCATCTCTGTCCTGCACGCACCACACCCTTTCTCCATTAACAGGCAGACAAACAGCCACACAATGCCTCACCTCCACCCTGTCCACGGCCGTCAAGAGGGGGCCGAGCTTGGCGGGGCCGAGGAACTGCGCGATGGCCGCCAGACACTCCAGCGCCGCGTGCCGCACCCGCCGCTTGGGGTCCGCCACACTGACGCTCACCCGCTCCGCCAGCCGCCTCAGGTCAAACTCATAGCTGGGGAAGGTCATGAGGGCGTAGATGATGAGGTTGAGCGAGTCCTCCCTGACGCGTGAGGAGCGGTGGGAGCTGAGAGCGTCGCAGAGTATGGGCACTACCGCGGCAGGGGAGGCGGCCTGCAGTAGCCGCCGGAAGACACGCATATTCTCTATCCGCACCACCACCTTGGAGTCGCCCACGTGCTTCCTGACGGCGTGTACCAACTGGCGAAGGTGGTCGAGCAGCGTGCCCTTGTCCAGCAGGTCAAGGAGCAGCCTGAAGATGTCCAGCACGGTGAGGGAGATGCGGAAGTTGTTGTCGTCGAAGAGGGAGTCTAGGAGCTGCAGGAAGTGAGGCAGGTGAGGCAGCAAGGGCGCGGCGTCCCCCAGGCTCTTCACCACACCACGCAGCTCCTCACACCCCTCCGCTCGCGTCTTCCAGTCCTCCTGCAGCAGTGCCAAGATTTATGGTCATTAGTTGCCTCTTCCAATCCCCCTCTTCCTCCTCCTCCTCCTCCTCTTATTTTCACCTCACTGGCTGAGACTAATGATCCTCTCGTAAACTGACCGACGCTATGATTTACTAGGAAGAGGAGGAGGAGGAGGAGGAGGAGGAGGAGGAGGAGGAGGAGGAGGAGGAGGAGGAGGAGGAGGAGGAGGAGGAAGTGGTGGTGGTGGTGGTGGTGGTGGTGGTGGTGGTGGTGGTGGTGGTGGTGGTGAAAGAAGAAGAAGAAGAAAAGAGGACAAGGAAGAAAGAAGAAGATGAAGAAGAAGAAGAAGAAGAAGAAGAAGAAGAAGAAGAAGAAGAAGAAGAAGAAGAAGAAGAAGAAGAAGAAGAAGAAGAAGAAGAAGAAGAAGAAGAAGAAGAAGAAGAAGAAGAAGAAGAAAAGAAGAAGAAGAAGAAGGAAAAGAAGAACCACAACAACAGACAACAAACAAAAATAAAAAGAAGAAGAAAGGCAGCAGGAAGAGGAGGAAAAATACACATACTTACAAAGGAATACAAAAGATAAAAGGAAGCAAGCAACAAAAATGTATATATATTGGTCATTGGGGGGTGATGGGGAGGGTGATGGGGGATTGAGGAGAGAGAGAGGAGAGAGGGAGAGGGGTAGAGGTGATGGGGAGGTGATGGGGAGTGATGGAGGAGGGGTACGTTGTTTGCAAGGCTACAAAGGTAAGGTGTGCTATTGAACCTGTGAATGGGGAAGGATAGGGGAGGGGAGGAGGAGAGAGGAGAAGGAGAGAGAGAGAGAGAGAGAGAGAGAGAGAGAGAGAGAGAGAGAGAGAGAGAGAGAGAGAGAGAGAGAGAGAGAGAGAGAGAGAGAGAGAGAGAGAGAGAGAGAGAGAGAGAGAGAGAGAGAGAGAGAGAGAGAGAGAGAGAGAGAGAGAGAGAGAGAGAGAGAGAGAATTTACCTGCCTTACTTTCAAGTCATCTTAGGTCAGATTAGATTAGTAGGTTCCTCAATTTTCTTACTTTCTTTTCTTTTTCTCACCTTCTATTCTTTCTCTCTTTATTAATTCTCCACCACCACCACCACCACCACCACCACCACCACCACCACCACCACCACCACCACACAAATACCAAACCTCAGTAACTAAATCCCTACCCCCACCCTTCTCCTCCCTCTTCCTAGACCCCCACCTCTTCATCCCTCTTCCCCTCCACGCCACATCAATAAGGAGATGTTTACTGTTAATGCAGTCTCCCCCCCCCCTTACTCCTCCCTCTCCCACTTTCTCTCCCTGCTTCCCTCCTTTTCCTCCCTCCCTCTTTCTCTCTCTCCCTCTTCCCCGCACTCCCTGTCCCTTGCTGACTAATGTGCATATGCATTCCTGGATTGCAGGAAGTGGAAGAGGAGGAGGAGGAGGAGGAGGAGGAGGAGGAGGAGGAGGAGGAGGAGGAGGAGGAGGAGGAGGAGGAGGAGGAGGAGGAGGAGGAGGAGGAGGAGGAGGAGAAGGAGGAAGAGGAAGAGGAAGAGGAAGAGGAGGAGGAGGAGGAGGAGGAGAAATAGCTAACCTAAATATTCCTACGAAGTCGTAAGAAGAAGAAGAAGAAGAAGAAGAAGAAGAAGAAGAAGAAGAAGAAGAAGAAGAAGAAGAAGAAGAAGAAGAAGAAGAAGAAGAGGAGGAGGAGGAGGAGGAGGAGGAGGAGGAGGAGGAGGAGGAGGAGGAGGGAGAAGAAGAGGCGC
>NC_059272.1:18683485-18733485 GCF_017591435.1 Portunus trituberculatus | reverse complement strand
TCATCATCATCATCATCATCATCATCATCATCATCATCATTACCACACACTATTCCTTCAAATTAGTATTGCATTTCAAATCTCTATTACTTCCTCTTTTCCCTCCCTCCTTCTCTCCCTCTCTCTCTCCCTCCTTCCCTCCCTCCCTCCCTCCCTCCCTCCCCTCCTCCCTCTCTATTAATGTTCCCTTAGCGACCCTTCCTTCTCTCCTTCCCTCCTCCCCATCCTCCATTTCTCTCCCTTCCTTCCTTCCTACCTCCCTTTCCCTCTCTTTTTCTCCTCTACCTGTCCTTTAAATTTCCTCCTCTCCCTCCCCTCCTTCCTTCTCTTCATGTCTCTTAATTTCTCTCCCTCCTTCCCTCTTTCTCTCTTTCTTTCTCTTCCTTCTCTCCTACTCCCTTCCTTGTCCAATATAATTCCCTCTACCTGACTTTATTACACTCTCTCTCTCTCTCTCTCTCTCTCTCTCTCTCTCTCTCTCTCTCTCTCTCTCTCTCTCTCTCTCTCTCTCTCTCTCTCTCTCTCTCTCTCCCTAAGCATAAACTATAAGGTACTCATACTAACTTCCTCCTCCTCCTCCTCCTCCTCCTCCTCCTCCTCCTCCTCCTCCTCCTCCTCCTCCTCCTCCTCCTCCTCCTCCTCTGTCAGCAGGACTTCTTCCCTTTACTTAATTACACACACACACACACACACACACACACACACACACACACACACACACACACACACACACACACACACGCCAGAGGACCGGGATTCGATTCCCCGGCCAGGTGGAGATATTTGGGTGTGTCTCCTTTCACGTGTAGCCCCTGTTCACCTAGCAGTGAGTAGGTACGGGATGTAAATCGAGAAGTTGTGACCTTGTTGTCCCGGTGTGTGGTGTGTGCCTGGTCTCAGGCCTATCCGAAGATCGGAAATAATGAGCTCTGAGCTCGTTCCGTAGGGTAACGTCTGGCTGTCTCGTCAGAGACTGCAGCAGATCAAACAGTGAATTACACACACACACACACACACACACACACACACACACACACACACACACACACACACACACACACACACACACACCGTAGGGTAACGTCTGGCTGTTTCGTCAGAGACTGCAGCAGATCAAACAGTGAAACACACACGAGGCGAGGCAAATGGGCAAGCCTCTTAATATGTGGCCCCTGTTCACCTAGCAGTAAATAGGTACGGGATATAACTCGAGGGGTTTTGGCCTCGCTTTCCCGGTGTGTGGAGTGTGTTGTGGTCTCAGTCCTATCCGAAGATCGGTCTATGAGCTCTGAGCTCGCTCCGTAATGGGGAAGACTGGCTGGGTGATCAGCAGAAGACCGAGGTGAATTACACACACACACACAGATTATCACGTTTCATTCTGTTTGGCATTCAGTTAGTGTGTGTGTGTGTGTGTGTGTGTGTGTGTGTGTGTGTGTGTGTGTGTGTGTGTGTGTGTGTGTGTGTGTGTGTGTGTGTGTGTGTAACCTTTAATTCTTTTGCAATTCATCAGTTTGTCTCTTCTCAATATTCTCTCTCTCTCTCTCTCTCTCTCTCTCTCTCTCTCTCTCTCTCTCTCTCTCTCTCTCTCTCCTGAGGTCACCGTCTGAACGACTACTACTACTACTACTACTACTACTACTACCACCACCACCACCACCATCGTCACCACCAATCACCGAGTAATCAGGATAATTACCACCATCACCACCACCATTACCACCTTCATCTCACTTCCGGGAGGAGGAGGAGGAGGAGGAGGAGGAGGAGGAGGAAAATTGATGAAAACCTGGATGGAAATAAGGAAGAGTAAGAACACGGGGAAATAATAGGATGAGGAGGAGGAGGAGGAGGAGGAGGAGGAGGAGGAGGAGGAGGAGGAGGAGGAGGAGGAGGAGGAGGAGGAGGAGGAGGAGGAGGAGGAGGAGGAGGAGGCTGCAATGCGGGCGGACGGAGGTAAACAATGGCTGACAAGAGGAAGGAGGGAAGGTCACGATACCCCAGAGGAAACAAGGGAAAGAGAAAGGGGGAGAGAGAGGGAGAGAGAAAGGGGAAGAATGGTCATGGGTAAGGGGAAAGAAGAAAGGGAGGAGGTAATGGAGAAAGGAGAGGGAGAGGAGATGGAGAGGGGGAGTGCCAAGGCCAGAGACTGGTGACGTCAGCAGATACCCTCTCTCTCTCTCTCTCTCTCTCTCTCTCTCTCTCTCTCTCTCTCTCTCTCTCTCTCTCTCTCTGCGCCGCCACACAGCAGGGTACTCACCGAGTGTCGTATCTTGTTCATGGTGGCGGCGTCCACCACCCCGTACTCCTTGTCAGAGGCCGCAGCGGGACGAGGCGTGGAGTGCCTGCTGTAGGAGCGACTAACCACCACCACGTCTGTGTCGTCGTCGGGGGGCGGCTCCCCCTCCACCACCAGGCGGTCAAGCTTCTCCCGGGAATCAGCACTCAGGTGACTCAGGTAGGTGGTGAAGGTGGCGTCGCCCACCAGGCTGCGTAGGGCCAGTAGGGGCAACAGGGCGGCGGGCTGCAGCTCAACGTCGTGCAGCTTGGCCAGCAAGGCGCGGGCGAGGGGCGCCAGGTCCACGCCACGCAGAGTCTCCTCACGCATCAGGTGCTCCAGGCTCACCATCACCTGGGCACCCACACGCCGACTGCGGTGACTCACGCCGTAGGTGATGATGTCGTCCACCAGGCCCTCGGGGTCCCTGCTGATGGCGGCGTAGGCCTTCAGCAGGCGCAGGGAGGAGCGGCGCAGCAGGTGGCGTGGGTCACCGAGATTGGGCACGAGGTGAGGCAGCACGATGGCCATGCAGGCGTCCAGGTCAGGACCGAGGTAGGGCAGCAGGTCCAGGATGAGCAGCGTGGCCTCGTTGCGGATCTGCCACACCTCGTCAGCCAGCAGCTTGTGCACCTCCTCGAAGAAGCCCAGCTTGTTGAAGGAGGCCGGGACGGTGCCGTGCCGCTTCAGGGCCTCCTTCAGGGACAGGATGAAGTGAATCTTGTCCTTTGGAAGACACGAGTAGTCGGGCGATGCGGAGGAGGGCCTGATTGAGGGTGGTTCCAAGGTCTGGGGGCCATCGGCGGCCCGGGACGCCGCGCGGAAAGACGCCAAGTAGTCTGAGTAGCTTGGGCGGGAGTGCACCGAGCGGGGCGGTGAGGCGGGCAAAGGCAGAGACGCCTGGCATCCCATGGCGGGCGAGGTGGGGGCGTACGAGCCTTCATGGGCGGGCGGGGGCGGGGGCGGTGGCGTGCAGGCGAGGGGCAGAAGCGTCTCGTACGTGTCGTTGGGCGTGGGGAAGTTTTCGAAGGTGGCCATGGCGAGACTCACAAGCTGGCGCCGCTGCGGGGCCCGTCAGAGTCTTCTCCTGAGGCGTCCCCCTCCGCCCCCAGCTCCTGCGCCATGCTCCTCCCCTGCAACACAGCCACGCCACCATTAGCGCACTCTCTCTCTCTCTCTCTCTCTCTCTCTCTCTCTCTCTCTCACACACACACACACACACACACACACACACACACACAAATTAATGCGGAGAATTCCAGACTGCTACAACAGAAACTACTACTACTACTACTACTACTACTACTACTACTATTACTACTGCAAATTTCCTCTTCTTCGTCTTTTTTGTCACATTTCCCCCTTAGACCTGATAGACACAAATAGGAAGAGAGAGGAAAGCAAGGCAATGAGGGAGAAAAGAAAGGGAGGGAGACGGAGGGAGGGAGAAAGGGAGGGAGGGTGACAGGGAGAGTGCAATATGGCTAAGTTATGGAAGGAGGGGAACTGTGTGTGTGTGTGTGTGTGTGTGTGTGTGTGTGTGTGTGTGTGTGTGTGTGTGTGTGTGTGTGTGTGTGTGTGTGTGTGTGTGTGTGTGTGTGTGTGTTACAGTAAAAATAGCAACAAAACTAACCTAAATGCAGACCAATAATTGACAAACACATCGACTGACTCACTCACTCACTTAATACCTAACTGATTGACTGACTGACTGACTGACTAGATGACTGAATGACTTATGAAATGACTGCCTGACTGACTGGTGAACTGACTGACTCACTGAATGCCTACCCGACTTCCTATACCTGACTGACTAACTGGGAGTCTGACTTATTGACTGACTGATAGGTAAATCGATTCACTAACTGACTAATTGGTTGATGAAATGCAAGACAGACTAACTAACTGACGAGGTGAACAAGTGACTGTTAAACTGACCGACCCGGCTAAGAGACAGACAGACAGACAGACAGACAGACAGGCACACTATACACTAAACGACTGACAGACAGGCGATACACAATCAAAAATTAAGAAATACTTCAACAAATCCTCCTCTTTTCTTCCACTACCTCTTCCTCTTCCTCTTCCTCCTCCTCCTCCTCCTCCTCCTCCTCCTCCTCCTCCTCCTTGTCCTTAACCTTCTCCTCTTCCTTCTCTACCCACTTCTCCTCCTCCTCTTTACCATCTCCTATTCTTTCTTTTGCTCTTCACCTTCTCCTTTTTTCTCTTACTTTTTTTTTCATTTTCAACTATTTTATTTTTTTACACGTTACATTCTTACATCAATTCGCCCCTCCACTCTCTCTCTCCCTCTCTCTCTCTCTCTCTCTCTCTCTCTCTCTCTCTCTCTCTCTCTCTCTCTCTCTCTCAAGGTCAAAAAAGAAATTAATGGCCACCCTATCGACTCTCTCAAGTTTAATTACATTTTTGGTGAGACCTGAAATATTTTGACAACTCACTATTATTAATGATTGTGTATTACGTGGAAGTGTGTGTGTGTGTGTGTGTGTGTGTGTGTGTGTGTGTGTGTGTGTGTGTGTGTGTGTGTGTGTGTGTGTGTGTTATTCGTTATTCTTATACATAGCAGCGAATTATTAATACACAAACTGTTATGTATATGAATAAATGGAATAATGTATGATTCATTAAAAAAAGTGAATTATAAGAGAGAGAGAGAGAGAGAGAGAGAGAGAGAGAGAGAGAGAGAGAGAGAGAGAGAGAGAGAGAGAGAGAGAACAACCACCACTACCACCAATCATTGTCAAGAAGGAGGAAGAAGAAAAAAAGAACAAGAAAACCAGAACACGACGAAGATCAAGAAAAAGAAGAATGGAATGCATAAAAAGAGAGAGAGAGAGAGAGAGAGAGAGAGAGAGAGAGAGAGAGAGAGAGTGAAGAGCAGAGAGGAGAGAGGAAGTCATTCACACACACACACACACACACACACACACACACACACACACACACACACACACACACACACACACACTTGACTAATTCACTACGACATTTCCTAGCGGTCCAGTGACATTTGAAGGTCGAAATTACACGGCAGGGAGAGAGAGAGAGAGAGAGAGAGAGAGAGAGAGAGAGAGAGAGAGAGAGAGAGAGAGAGAGAGAGAGAGAGAGAGAGAGTCAAAAGAACACACCTTAAAATTTCAATAACGATGATCCACGAACATTCTCTCTCTCTCTCTCTCTCTCTCTCTCTCTCTCCAGTCATCCTTACACTCGGTTATACATTTAATTTCTAATCCTTTTGTCTATCCTATGTATCTATTCACCTATCTATCCATCTATTTATCTATCTATACCCATCTATCTAACAATTTATATATTTCACATATACACCCATCTACCAACATACAATATCTATCTATCTACCTCTCTTTTATATAAACATCCACATCTGTCGATCCATTTACCCATCTACCTGTCTGTCTTTACCTACCAATCCTTTTATCTACTTACCTATTCCTGTTTGTTTATATATACGTGTCTACCTGAACTGCCTTTCTAAATATATCTTGACCTTATATCCAACGGAGGAGGAGGAGGAGGAAAAGAAGGAGGAGGAGGAGGAGGAGGAAAAGGAGGAGGAGGAGGAGGAGGAAAAGGAAGAGGAGGAAAATGAGGAGGAGGAGGAGGAGGAGGAGGAGGAGGAGGAGGAGGAGGAGGAGGAGGAGGAAAAGGAGGAGGAGGAGAAGGAGGAGGAGGAAAAGGAGGAGAAGGAGGAGGAGGAGGAAGAAAAAGAGGAAAAGGAGGAAAAGGAGGAAGAGGAGAAAGAGGAAGAGGAGGAGGAGGAAGAAAAAGAGGAAAAGAAGGAAAAGGAGGAAAAAGGGAGGAGGAGGAGGAGGAGGAGGAGGAGGAGGAGGAGGAGGAGGAGGAGGAGGAGGAGGAGGAGGAGGATCTCATCACTACCACCATCACCACCATCAATTTCTTCCTGTTACGCTAATGCGAGATTTTTTTCTTTATTGTTATTATTTTCATTTTCTACTTCTAATTGTGTTTTGCTTACTTATTTTTTGGTAGGTGAGTTTTTTTTGGGGAATAGATGATGATGATGATGATGATGATGATGATGATGATGATGATGATGCGGCGTCCGTCACTATCAATCAATCTTACACTTACTGGCTGGCTGATCACTACAACACCTTTCCTAGTAAACTCTGGAACTCCCTGCCTGCTTCTGTATTTACAACTTCCTATGACTTGAGTCCATTTAGAGAGAAAGCTTTCAAGACATTTTTCCCTTTTTTTTTTTTTGTGGGGATGGGGCTAACTCTCTCGGACCTGCAAGGGGACTGGCAACTAAGTGAACCTTTATTTCCGTTTTATGTTGTCCTCGGTCAGCTTTTTTCCTCTAAGATAAAAAAAATAATAACAAATTGTTACCTCGAAAACTGCCAACAATCTACAGTCACGTTTAAATCGATGGTGCCAAGAAAAAAAAACGTCTTTGTTACTCATGTTTACTCTCTCTCTCTCTCTCTCTCTCTCTCTCTCTCTCTCTCTCTCTCTCTCTCTCGTTTTAGCTGAAGCGTCACGATACTTGATTATTATCTTTGCCGAATATTCTTTTTTTTTTACGATGTGCTCTGGTTCTTAGGTGGAGTGCAGGAGGAATATCATAGACTCCAGTCGTTGTTAAGTGATCGGTCATTTGGGAGAGTTGAAAAAATTATATTTATAGATAGGGATGACAACTGGATGTTGCTGTTGCTGCTATTGCTGCTGCTGCTACTATTACTTCTACTGCTACTGCTACTGCTACTACTACTACTACTACTACTACTGCTGCTGCTGCTGCTGCTGCTGCTGCTACTTCTACTACTAGTGCTCTTGCTACTGCTACTACTACTACAACTACACTACTACTACTACTACTACTACTACTACTACAACTATTCTTTCTTCTACTATCACTACTACT
Organism: Portunus trituberculatus; assembly: GCF_017591435.1. Lineage (NCBI taxonomy): Eukaryota > Metazoa > Arthropoda > Malacostraca > Decapoda > Portunidae > Portunus > Portunus trituberculatus. The sequence goes on along the minus strand of NC_059272.1, from coordinate 18,726,265 downwards.
ACTACTACTATTTACTGCTACTGCTACTACTACTACTACTACTACTACTACTACTACTACTACTACTGTTACTACTACTACTATTACTACTACTACTACTACTACTACTACTACTACTACTACTACTACTACTACTACTACTACTACTACTACTACTATTACTAACAACAACAACAACAACAACAACAACAACAATGGAAATAATAATAATAATAATGACAATACTAATAATAATAACAATAATAATAATAATAATAATAATAATAATAATAATAATAATAATAATAATAATAATAATAATAAACAAACAACCAGCTAAACAAACAAAACACAACAAAACAAACAAAAAGAATCAAGAACACACACACACACACACACACACACACACACACACACACACACACACACACACACACACACAGGATTACCTTCACACGGGCATCCTTCGTGACCGTGGCTCCTGGTGTCCACGGGATGGGATGATCACCACAACACACACACAAACAGACACACACGCACAAAGATACACGCACACCACACCACACCACCGCAGCGCCACACGTATCACCACGCCACGGCCTCACTAACTCACTAACACTGACTCGCAATTATAATCTTTTCAAGCGCGGCCACAAAAGTCATATATTAAATTGTCACTTCGTTTTCTATCACTCGATTTTCTGTCACTTATTCGTCCCCTCTCCCCTCCCGCGTATTTTTCGTTACCAGTGACATGGGGAGAGAAGTTCTGTGAGAGATAAATAGGAGGAAAGGAGTGAGAAAACTGACGTGTAATAGTTTTGAGAGGAAAGTATACATTATCAATAGATCTTTAAGAAGCGTGAGGGATGAAAGTTCTGCATGTGAAGGATGAGTAACGAAGGAAAGGGAAAGAGAAAGGGACGAGCTATGAGAAGTGAAATACAGTGTGTTTTTAGAGAAAGAAATATAGTATTAACAGAAACAGAATAAAAGCGTGAAAAGAAAGAATAGATGAGAAACAGAAGGTTGTAATAAGTTCAAGTTGACGTACAGAAAGGAATTCAGCACGGTGAATAGTTAATATGAATGAAAAATAACAGAAAAGACTGAAGTGAACTGGAGGCAATTGACTAAAAGGTGATAATGAATTGACAACGAGGCAAAGTGGAGATGAAAAAGAAAAAAAAAAGAGAGATTGGAGAAGCGGTAATGGCAAAATGGAAACAGTGATATGAATTTGAGAGATTTTGATGAGTGAAGGAAAGTGTTTGTGAGGCTGAGGGACGAAGGGAAGGTTAGGACAGTGACGAGGTGAGTCAGTGGAATTAAAACTGAGAATAGTACGTATTGTGACGAAAATTAAGAAACAAGAAAAAAAAGTGTTCTGGACTTTGGAGTTAGAAAATAAAGACGATGAATGGTAAACGTTAGCACTTTACAAAACACTGAAAGAGGAACACGAGGGAGATACAGCCCTCATAAATGAAAAGAAGAACAATTAAAAAATCTAGAAACGCACAAATGTTGAGTGTCAAGAAAGATTAGTTAGGTTAGCACGAGGGTGAGACGTGGAAGGAAAAGAATAAAAAGAATGAGTGAATGAATGACACAAACAATGAAATAAAAAGAAAAAGTTTTAAGAATATCTAGAATTAGTAACATTAGCACAAAAGTTAAACGCGAGAAAAAAAAATAAAAGGAACTGGTGGTACAGCGAGGAATGGTACAAATAGTGAACCAAAAAAAATTAATTAAGAATGGAAAGATTAGGAATGTTAACACGAGGACGAGGCGTGAGATAGGAGGAGAGAAGAGGGGCGGAGGGTGCACTGCTAACCGACACAGCGAAGAAGTAGTAGCAGCAGTAGCACCAGTAGCAGCAGCAGTGTGGGCTGAGCACTGACTGAGGGCACCACACGCACACCGCCGGACTCCACCACCAACACCACCACCACCACCACCACCACTACCTCTACCTCCACCTCCTCTAAGCCACCTCCAGCCATCATCGATCATCCCCCTCCCTCTCTCCTCCCCGCCCCATTCCACCTTTCCTTACGTCGTCTGCGTTAGGGCGATCACCAACTTCGCCACACTCTCTCATTGCTGTACCGTGCCGCACCTCTATCCCACGAGAGAGAGAGAGAGAGAGAGAGAGAGAGAGAGAGAGAGAGAGAGAGAGAGAGAGAGAGAGAGAGAGAGAGAGAGAGAGAGAGAAAACTATGCGATCGAAGAAGTATTGATAAAATCTTATAATGCTTGCAATGTCAAGGAATTTGGCTTCCTAAGAACACTAAAACTCAGAACAGTTCAATGTGGAAGTTTGAAAATGAGAGAGAGAGAGAGAGAGAGAGAGAGAGAGAGAGAGAGAGAGAGAGAGAGAGAGAGAGAGACAACATGAAATTGACTCTAATCCCAAATACATGTGTTATTAAATACGCTCACACACACACACACACACACACACACACACACACACACACACACACACACATCTATGAGTGAGGCTATATGAAGAGAAGTGATGGTCTGAAACACGGCAAGTAACGCCTTTGACATACATTCATACATAAAGACAGACAAAGAAACAGATCAAAACAAAAACAAAACAAAGAAAATAAATGAAAAAAAGAAAGAACCAGCACGTGCATACATGAGCGATTACGAATGTGTGGAATGATATGAGGAATGATAATAAAAAAAAACGGTGAGACATGCACGGCGCGAACAGCAATGCACCGCAATAACACTGCCCACAAAAAGACGCCAATTATTCATTACATTTCGCGGAAGACATCAACAACGTAAGAGCGCGCGGTGGGGAGGAACACACACACACACACGAAAAAATAACATACATATACAAACTTTTGAAATAATGTAAGAAAAATTTATATATTCTAAGCAGAAAATAATGTTACAATAATAATAATAATAATAACAAAAATAATAATGAAAATAAAGTTCAAATCAATAAATAGCAAAGCGCACTGAAAAAAAATATATATAAGAACACTTTAACAATAACAATAAAGCAAATACATGAATAAAAAGAATAAAAAAAAATCATCTTGCATTTCTCAAGTGAATACACGAGGTTAAAAGAAATACAATAAGCAAACAAGTAAGAAAGAAAGAAAGAAAATAAACAACGCACTTGAAGAAAATTCCATACTACACTCTCTCTCTCTCTCTCTCTCTCTCTCTGACAACACACTTCAGTATTAACTCATAAAAAGAAAGAAAAAAAGAAATAATCACATGAGCAACATTTTCTTTCCAAACACCAACAAAAAAAATAGAAAACAATAACAATAACGACAAATGAGGTCACAACACACACACACACACACACACACACACACACACACACACACACTACTAGGTCAGAGGTCAGGCAGAGAGGTCACAGACAAGACACGGAGGAAAGGGAGGAAGGGAGACAAGGGGGGGAGAAAGAGAGGGAGGAAAGATAAAACAAGGGTCGGATGTTTGGAAGGAAAGAAGGGAGGTTAAGAGAAAGAAAGACGAGGTGTGGGGAGAAAAGGAGGGAGGGGGAGGAGAGATAAGGGGGAAGGGAGTGGTGAGAGGAGAGAAAAGAAAGATAAGGATAAGAAAGAGAGAGAGAGAGAGAGAGAGAGAGAGAGAGAGAGAGAGAGAGAGAGAGAGAAACATGACGAGTAAAGGAAGAGAAAAAACAAAGAAAAAAAACAGTAACCAAGAATACACCAAAGAAACCAGAGAGAGAGAGAGAGAGAGAGAGAGAGAGAGAGAGAGAGAGAGAGAGAGAGAGAGAGAGAGAGAGCGCTGGTCTGAATATGCATCATGAGGTGAGACAAGGAGAGCCGCCGTGAATCTTGCTCCACGCTCACACAATCACGTGTTGTCATGAACGAATAAATTGTCGGGGGTGGAAAATTTTCTCGTGTGATGGACAGCTATTAGGTGGCGGTGGCGGTGGTGGTGGTGGTGGGTGAGGAAGAATGAAGAGGAGAAGAAGGAAGGAGTTGAAGGGAACTGGAGGGTGAGGAGGAGAAGGAAGGAGTGGAAGGGAACTGGAGGGTGAGGAAGAAGGAAGAGAGAGATGAAGTGAAAGGGAACTGGAAGGTGAGGAAGAAGAGGGAAAAAACTAGTAGAGGATAAAGAAGAAAGAGAGGAAAGGAATTGAAAGGTTAGAAGAGGGTGACGAAGAAGGAAAAGAGGGAAGAAGTAGGTGGGTGAATAGGAGGGAAGACAGGGAGGGAATTGGAGGGAAATGGAGGGTGAGGAAGAAGGAAGAGAGGGAAGGAATTAGTGATGGTGTTAATGGGGAAGGCTGGATACAAGTTAGTGGTGATGGTGATAATTATAAAGAGGGTGAGCAGTGGTGAGGTGATGAGGAACAGCTAATGACCAGGCTAGGATGGATAATGAATAGGTGATGAGACTGGTGACGTTGGTAGTTGGAATAGGCAATGTGATGGTGGTGGTGATAAGAATGATGGGTGGTGGTGGCAGTGGTGGTGGTGGAGCAGGTGGTGATCAGATAATGGAGATGAGCATACCACACGTGGCTACAATTAACTAATGAACCAACAACAGCCACACAGGTGCATGTTGACAAATGGGTATGGAGGAGCAGTTAAATATAGGTCAGTGTGTGTGTGTGTGTGTGTGTAGGTCAATATTCTGCGCAAGCCAAATAAATAAGCAAGTACGTACTCACTTCTTGCTAAAAATAAATAATCAACAACAACAACAACAACAACAACAACAGCAACAAACATGGCTGTATTTGATTTTATATCTAGTTGCTATACACGACAAGTTTGAGAAAGAACACTAACACACACACACACACACACACACACACACACACACACACACACACACACTGGCAAACCCCCTCAAAAATACAGCTTCCTACCAAACCTTGTCAACAACAGCTAAGTCAAATCAATAGATGGCAGGAAGCACAATATTCTTCCTCCTCCTCCTCCTCCTCCTCCTACTCCTCTTGTTCCTCCAATACTAAGCTATACCACTCCTACTCCTCTTCCTCCTCCTCCTCCTCCTCCTCATTCTCGTTCCTCCATTATCAAGGCCAGCAACTCACTACACCATATCTTCAAAATCTGTAAAAATAAAAAAAAAACTTTGAAGTAAATAATGAAAACCAATCCATTACTTGAAGAAAAACGTAAGTGAAAATACAAATGCAAGACAAGTAAATAAAAATAGACATGAATATCAAACCATACCACATGTAAAATGAATAAGTGACTAAATAAGTAAAACATAAATAAAGAAAAAAAATGTACAGGTCTGAACAAAAGATCAATCCATCTCCACATTACTTTAAAACTGGCAAGATCATGGACTCACTGAAGGAAGAGAGTGTAAGAGTGTCCTGCTTGACTCACCTACAGAGCAAGCAGGGCAGGGCAGGGCAGGGCAGGGCAGTGTGGTGGTGGGGAGCAGCTGTCTGTTGAGGCAGGGCTGTGTGTCACCAGTACTGATCACTCCTGGCTGAAACAAGTGTGCACCTCATGTACTTGTGTGCCTCTGTAACAGCATGGCATGGGTTAGTAGTGTTGAGAGATGGGAGATAAAGAGCTAATATGTGAAAGTGATTCTTGTGCTGCTTGTTACCTTCCTTCATTTTCTTGATCATCTTGACAGTGCAGTGAGTCCTAAACAGTAGATACACTCTCAATGTTATTAAGACAGTATCCAAGGGTTTGTCCTTAGTGTAGTGAAATGTGAGGACTCAGACTGCTATGAAGGATATTACTGTTTGTCTTTGGTAGAATGTATGACAATTAACATTAAAGAACACAATTAGTACCATGCAGACTGTCTTTAATGAAGTGAAAATTAGCATTAAAAATGCAGAAGAAAATTAGTATGTGATGACTACTATGTACTATGTATGAAGTGAAAAATTAGTTTAATATCATGAATGCAAAATAAAAGGTCTTTAGTTATACAAAAACTAGCTACTGTTGCAAATCTTCTACAGAAATTAAAAAGAAATGAGCCCTTAGGAGTGATAATCTACTCATGCTAAAAAGAATAAGATTAAAATGACAGAAGCCTTTATGTCAATATCTGGCTGAATAAATCACTAGTAAATGTTAATAGCATGAAAACACCAGTTCTGTGGAGACTCCAAGAATTTATTTTGGTCAAACTCCAACATACATATTGAGTCTCTCATACACACACACACACACACACACCACGTAGTGTAGTGGTTAGCACGCTCGACTCACAATCGAGAGGGCCAGGGTTCGAATCCCGGTAAGCGGCGAGGCAAATGGGCAAGCCTCTTAATGTGTGGCCCCTGTTCACCTAGCAGTAAATAGGTACAGGATGTAACTTGAGGGGTTGTGGCCTTGCTTTCCCGGTGTGTGGAGTGTGTTACGTGGTCTCAGTCCTACACGAAGATCGGTCTATGAGCTCTGAGCTCGCTCCGTAATGGGGAAGACTGGCTGGGTGACCAGCAGGCGACCGAGGTGAATCACTGTCTCTAAGAAATGCACTTCATCCTCAATACATTTTAACCACCATCTAGTGAAGACTGACTATCATATGACTATTCCTCTGGTCCCTCGCTGGCTGCACCACCACACCAGGCAGAGCAGTTACACGTTTTCTTTCAGCAGGTGACAAAGGTGTCCTGCCTCCTGATCCATGTGATAGACCAGCACCATTCAGGTAATGCACATATAGAAGTACTGATATCAACTTCTGCAGGATATCCTCATAAAAAAATATGTAGATATTAACAATATCAATAAAACTCACATCAGTTAATGTGTTTTTATCACAGTTGGTATTCAGATACACATCCACATCCTCACTAACAAGAAAAGAATGGTTTGGATACACTGTTTGCTAGTTCGTGGTAAAGTCCTGCCCATCACTTGGCAGGCTGAGGGTTGTGCCACATTCAGGAGCAAAGCCTTTCACTTATCACTACCACTGTCTTCCCTGATAAATGTGAATAACCTCTGCTTTATTCACATAATAAACTCTAAGCTGTGTCTGAGTGGGCAACAACTGAAAATCACAAATCCAGCATGTCATCTCTAAAACTATGGCTGAATTACACAGACATTACACAAACATTTGTCTCATTGCTGCCTGACTGAGTGCAGAAATGTATCACTTTCTTGGTCCACAAACAACATAATTACAAAAAAATGCATACTTCATCTGTTTGTGCAATGACTGATTCCATATACAGTAAACATTCATAAAGTGAGGCTTGACACAGACCACCCTAAAGCGGCAGTTCCCCTCATACTGCTGTGATGTGTGTGCCTTTGCATTACATTGGCAACATACACAAATGCTATGGTACTTTCAATACAGTGCATCATTAGTTCATACAAGCAAAGAACTTGTAAAAATTAGAATAAGTACAGTTGTGCTTGAGAGACAGCATAGTTCATCTTACTATGACTAGAATGTTATCTTTCTTTTCAACCTCATTAGAAATAAACAAGGTACATTCACTATTTTTCATACTGTTTTATTGCTTTGGTTTTGATCTTTGCTGCTTATGACTAGAATGTTACCTTTCCTTCTGCCCACTAAGCAGAAACAGAGGGTACACTTATTATTCTCTATACTGCATTCTGCTGCTCTTGTTTTCATTTTGTTACTTGTATGTAAAACAATACCTAACAGATCATTAATTTGCCTGATTTTACAAAAATTCCTTACAATAATACTTTTACATCAAAATCTCTTTCACTCACATTCATACATCACATAAATAAAATAGAATAATAAATAACTTTCTTATGTGCTTTCAACACGAGAAGGGATGGACAAATTTCTGGTGTCCTGACGAACTGGACGGCTGGATGGACGGAAGGAGAGGTAGTGGGGGACAATGCAAGTACAACCACGTGTTAGCCTACTGGAAAGATCACCCACACCACATTTGGCCTTCACTCTACAGGTTAAGAATCCTTCATTCAGTGCTCAGGACAACAGGTATTTTGATTTCAAATTTTTGTGGACTTTGGAAATACAACTACACACACAAAAATCTATATATGATTGGGTTATATTCTGAGACACATAAGATGAATAAAAGATATTGCTCATAAATTTTCCAAAAAGTATAAATTAATGATGCATACCAAAAAATATGTCACCACACATTCCATTACCATTAGGATTATTTCATACAGCAATATCATTTTATAACATTACTGTACTGTCTACTTGTTATGCTGGTATGAAAAATTAAAGCAAGTTAACACATAATGTTGCCACTCAAAAAACTCAAGGATTCCTGAGATCTCTTTGTTCTAGTCTCTGCTATAGGAGTCTCAACCTGTAAGGACACTAAACACACACACACACACACACACACACACACACACACACACACACACACACACACACACAGAGTAAGGGAGCATTAACACAGCAAACTACTTAGTCTTACATTGACAGTTACAACACAATCCACACACCACCACCAAATCTTCACTACACTAACATCACCCACACACAGGGTTAGTGCACTACCACACACCATACTGGCTTTCACTTTAAAAATATATATATATATATATATATATATATATATATATATATATATATATATATATATATATATATATATATATATATATATATATATATATATAAATACACATATAGCCAGTTAATGTTAGTGAACACCACACAGACCTTCACCATATCAACACCACATACAAAGAGTTAGTAGATTCAACACTCACCACACCCACCCTATCTATATCAACACCATACAAAGGGTTAAGAGAAGGCAGACACCATACAGGCCCTTACAGTGTTAATACCTCATGATATGCAGATTCATACATATTTACTAAGTATTTCTATAGCATTATTCTGATACTAATGCTATCAGGCACTAAGGATGATTGTTGTGTTGATGGTTCTTTTACCAAAATGAGACATACTTTGAGAAAGACATACATAACGAACAATACTGTCTTTGTACTAAAAGCTGTATTACTAATGCTGCTCATGATGCACAGACTCAAACAAGTATTTTTTTAATGCTGTCACATCAAAGAAATGCTTGGAAGTAAAAAAGATATATATGTTTATAATGAGGATACTTCTAATCAACATACATTTCTTTGAATAATATACAGCAAGAAAATAATATTTGTATTTTGTACTCTAAATGAGATCAATGATGAATAAAAATTTAAGGAATATTGCAAAACACAAGGGCAATTGTTGTAAATAAAAAGAACTGATAACTTAAAGGAACATAAAGGAATTTGAAAGAAGCCAGCTGGCCTACACATGGCAGTCCCTCTGTGAAACATATCCTGTTTTCCAGGTTATTGTTCAGTAGGTAATGAAAATTGAGGTCCAAGCACCATAGCACCACCTGCTAAGCCTGGCTAGACTCTGACCTACCAGTGAGCTAGGCAGGACAGGGCTGTGGTAAGCATGGCACTACTTGCTGTGGCTGTGCTGGAGTGCATCAAGCAGGGCGTCAGTGTGGGGGTCCGGCACCACTGCCAGCCATGCTAACACTGCCAGGGAGGTCCGTGCCACACACATCCACCGCCACCAGTCCACAAGGTCTGATACCTGTAAGGGAAAGAAATATTTAATTACAAGTGAATTACAATCTACACATTATACTCCTTAAAACTCTTTATGAATATCAATTTTCAAAATAGGGTCAACTATAATGTGTATAATCCTATAACATGATCTTTCACATTCCTCTCTCAAATATTATCAACACGGTTCATAATTATGAATGTCCTTCTGAACATTACGGTAAAAGCATTCCTTATAACTAGTCATCACTATTAGTTCCAATAGCAAACACTAACATGCTCACCTTCTCTTCTGACACCACTTCATCAACATAATTTGAATAATTGATGAGGACATTCTCAGCACGCACCGCTACCAGGGACAGCACCATGCAGGAAATATACAGCGCTGGGGTCCAGGGCATCCTGATCCCGTGGCCAGAGAACACACCCACTCCTATGAGGTCACACCTGCCACAGAGAAATGTAGACGTCTCAAACCTCTATGCAAGTCTGTATCCGATGGACTCTAAATACTCATGTTTGTGGTGTATTTGTTGAATTGACTGTATAGTACCAGTCTGTTGGGAGGTATTTGGAAAAATATGAGAAAGAAAACCACATAAGAAAATACAGGAAGCTGCAAGAAACTATCAGGCCTACACATGACAATCCCTGTACAAAATATGCCTACCCACATCTGTAAAACACCATAAGGGAGCAAAAAAGAAAAAAGAAAGAAGAAAAATTAGAAGAATAACAATAAGAACAAGAAGAATAAAAAAAGAACAAAACCAAGAAACAGAAGAAAATGAAAAAAGAAAAATTGATGGTAATAATGATGTTTGGAGGTAACACAAGTCTCTCTTCCCTCACTGACCTGTCAAAGGCTGCCACCAGACACAGAGAGGTAAGGAACAGCACAAGGCCAAAGAACACCTGAGCCACAGTGGGCGGGTACACCCTCTGCAGCTTGCTTGCATCACCCTCCAGCAGGAAAATCTGAGGAGAAATTAGGAGAAATATTTCAAGAGTCATAGCATCAGCAGTTTTTTCCTTCAACAATACAACATTCAGAGAGAGAGAGAGAGAGAGAGAGAGAGAGAGAGAGAGAGAGAGAGAGAGAGAGAGAGAGAGAGAGAGAGAGAGAGAGAGGAAAATCTAATAAATACAGTCAAATTCAGCCATCACCCACCATGAGGCAGTGTGCCAAGGTGAGGCCAGCCAGCAAGCCTTGGCACAGCACAGAGAAGGTCCTGAACCCACTCTGCAGAAAGATAGCATGAGAACTTGGAGTGGAAGCTTCACTGGTGTCTCGGAGCTCCTCGTTCTTCCTCTGCACGCCCTCCATGTCATTCCTTGCTATGACAAAACCACCCAGCTTCTCCTGATATATGGTGCTGATGGTGCCTGCTGGGTTAATGGTGGTGTTGAAGAGCAAAGCAGGAGCAGACAAGACACACTGTTCCTCTTCCTTCCCATTGCCAATGACATCCTCCTCCATCTGCTGCAACTGGACGGTGATGTACGACTCATTGTTTGTGCTGCCTCCAACAACCACATGAGGATTTTTTTTCCTGCGGTCTTTCTTCTTCTTGGTGGGGAGCATCTTGCTCATCTCAGGGGAGGATATGGGTGGGGCTGATGGTGTGTAGTCTGCCTGCTCTGTCTTCTCCTCTCCCTCCTCCATTTTCCTGGGTGTTTCTCCTGCGACTTTCAATGATTTGGTTTCAAACTTGTCATTCAGGACCTGTGCCTTGTCCCTGTCCTTCAGAGACCTGAGGGTCTCCCCCCCTGGCTTGACACACTGAGGTTCTGGCAGGTTCTTCTCAGGCTTCTGCTCAAAGTGACCTAAAGACGACCTCCTCTTTTCTTTCAGCGGTGTCATCTCTGGCTCCTTGGACTTCACGCTGGCCTCCTCTATCAGGGCCGACAGCTTAGAGGAGAGCAAATCAGACTCACTGTCCTGGTGAACCTTCTCATTTTTGTGGCTGAAGTCATGTGGAGGTGATGATCCAGACGGCTCTCGAAAGAAGGGATTCCTGCCTTCAGGAGAGTCTGCTGAGGGTTCCCACTTGGAGTCTCTTCGGTGGCGGGATGACTTTCTCGGGGGCGATTCAATCTCCACAGCGAGAGACTTCTCAAATGACTCTTTGGACTTCATCTCCCACCGGCGCCGACGGCTGCCGCCACCACTGCTCCTGGCTGAGGCTGTCCTTGGTGCCTCTCGCATCCTGAGCCTGTTCTGGAAAAGTCATTCATGGTAATTTAAAGGTAATTTTTCCTCTTCAGACATTCAGAATTGCTGTAAAAGTGGTACAGTATTCAGTGTTTTCATCCTTGTGAGAAAATATTGTTTCAAGATGTGCAGAAAATAAGTTGAAGGAAAATTCTTATTGAAATGAGTATTGGTTGAAACTACAAATTTACCAATGCCTAATAATAATGATGATGATGACAATAATAATAATAAATACAAAAAACTACTGAATTATGATGAACAAGTAATTTCCACTAGTAACAACATCTGAGCGCTGGGGTGAGGTAGCAGGTGAGTGTTGTTGGTGTAGGTGACAGAACAATGAAGCACAACTGAATCACCTTAGCCTGATCACCAGCGTCAGTGTGTCTTGGCTAAGCTCTGATAAAATGCAAAACTACCACAAAAAACTCGATCATCACCCGGCCTTCACTGTTTATGAGAGAAGGCAAGACAGAGCACCACATGCCACAACACCTCACCACTCGGGCGATAGGCAAGTGTCCGTTCCTTGCACCGCTGCCGCCACACACTGACTCTGGGATAGGGTGATACTTATGTGGTATACAGTACAAGTCAAGTCAAGACAACCTGATAGTACGACCAGTCATTCACGTGGCAACAGCCTTGTGTCGTGCTAAGGTTGGGAACAACCATTATTGACCGCCAACCTTGACCTTGCTCGCCAGGAATGCGGGATGACCTCAGCCTTCACCACTAATGACTCATCGACACTCACCAACTATGTCACTAATGGCAACCTTCCTGCTGACACACACACACACACACACACACACACACACACACACACACACACAGCACTCCCAGCAGCAAGTAAACAGTAAACACTCACCGCTTTTGTGATGTTTAGGATTCGAGATTCTTTGCAACGGCGTTGGTTCGGCGATATTCCTTCCTAATTTTATTTGCCTCAAGTTTTATATACTACTAATATATTACTTCATTTTCTTCATCTTATTTTCGTTTCTATCTCCAAATAGTAATAGTTTTATACTTTTTGTTATTTTCCCTTGTTCTATAGAGGTACTATCTACCGACTGCCTCTGAACTAATCAGCGCGCAGTTTAAAATCCTTTTGCGTTGCGTATATTCTATCCAAGAGAGGAGTGAGTACTCTCTACCTCCTATAGCTCAGTCCCCTTCTGTTTCTGCTGTCTTTGTCTTTCTGTCCTTTCTTGGGCAGCCAGGGTTTTTACCCTTCAGGGATACCAGGTCCCTGCCCAAGGCTGACCTAGCTGGTTGGGATGGAGCTTGCAACTCCTCCCTGTAAAAAAAAAGTCCACAGCCGCTACCAGAGTCGGAGGTAGAGGTCGAGGTCGAGGCTCTAGGCGTGGGCGAGCCTCTTGCCACGATCCCAATCCGGTTTTGCTGGGGGAGGTCCAACCGTGCAAACACCTCGGATGCCAAAGCATCAGAGGGGCTTGCCTACCCGTATGACGGATGCAAGGGAAAGCTTGCGATATCCCTGCGTCCTGAGAGAGGGACGGGAGGATCCCCTCACCCTACTTTCACCTTTCGGGGTGGCGGTGGGGTTGCAGACGTGGTGCCTGCCCATTGAAGTATTCACGAGGTAAACCTTCGGATGTAGGCTCCTGGAACGTCCTGAGTCTCTCAGAGGATCAACGAGTGTCTCATCTATCAGATGAGCTCAGTAGATGGTGGAGCTCTCTGAGACAAGGAGGCCTGGCAGTGGCGAGACCAGTAGCAAAGGTTTTACTTACTATTGGCCCAGCATGAGCAATTGTCATCATGTCAAGGGGGTAGCCATAGGCGTCTCCAACAGACTGCAGCCGTCTGTTTTTTTTTTTTTTTTTTTTAATTTATACCATGTGGGCTTTTCACGGAATTTCTGGGCTAAAGGGGATACTTTTTGGGGCACCTCCTATCTCAAAGCCCACCCACTAGGAAACCGTTGCCCTGAGTGAGGAAGCCCAACCTACACTTGGACCATGGACAGGAGTCGAACCCATGCGCTTGGAGACCCCTCGGACCCCAAAGCATGCATGGTTCCACTGTACCACGGCGGACAGGAGAGGTTATACTCTGGCTGATGAGCATATAGTCTAGGCTTCGTGTCTGTTGTTGTAGTATACGCTCTTACCGAGGTGTGTGAAACTGAAGAGAAGGAGATGTTCTATGCCAAACTCAACTCTGTACTGAACCAGTACAGAGTCGTGATACACTTTTTGTCTTGGGCGACTTTAATGCTGTCATTGGCACTGAGACTGCTGGCTACATGTTATGTGTTGGTTCCCATGGCTCTGGTACCAGAACGACAACAGCTCTTTCCTTCTGAATCTTGCAAGATGCAGAAGGTAGAGAATTGCAGGTTCTTGGTATTAGAGACCAGCGCTGCACCGCTGGACTTGGTATAGCAAGATGTTAGTACTCACTGGAGGATCCTTCAGAACTGCAGGGTTTTCTGGAGTGCCGAGTTCTTTGCGACCAATCACAGGTTTGTTGTTGCTACACTCAAGCTGCATGTTAAATCCAGAAAGCCTCAAAGATGTGACCACACTGTTTCATCTTGAGAAACTGATGGACTTGACATGTGCCTAAGAGTATGCAGTGATTCTCTAATCAGTTTGGAGTGCTCAACATCATTGATGATGTGGTAGAGCTATAGGATACCTTCAAATGTGGGACTCTTGAGGCTGCCAAGGAATGCATTGGGGAACGCCCAAGGTCATGGAGTGGCTTCGCCTTGGTAGAGACCAAGGATTCTATAGTATAAGGATATATGGGTTGAATGAGTGGGCTGGAGGAATTGATTAGGGAGCTGAACTTCTAACAGATGGCACGCGGGTCTCAGGTAGTAAGGGGGTGAGTGATGAGGAGGTCCATCAGCGGGGAAAGATGAGCGCCATTACAAGATTCAAACTCAGTCAGTCACGGAAAGGAGCGCAAGGCACATTATCCATCGTCCGCCTCCACCTGGGCCACACCACGCTCAGTGTTCACTTGCACCGCCTACATCTGTCTCGTGACCCCTTCTGCTCTTGGTGTAGCACTACCCCTGAGGCCATGGAACATTTCCTACTTCAGTGCCCACACTTCCACTCTCAACACGCTGCACTACGCATCCTGGCTCTCTGCCTGGCCATTACAACACTCGACCTGCTCATCCTCCTGGTGGCCTCAGGCGTCCACCACTCCTGGCAACCTGCCGTCCTTTGCCTTACTTGTGCCTTCTTGAGGAAGACCGGCCAGCTACCACGCCTGTGATACCCACACAGGACTATCTCAGGGCTCTTAAGAATCCATAGATCTTCATGGCCTCTTTTTGATCCTTATGACCCCTGGGATAGTCCTGTATGGGTATCACAGACGTGGTAGCTGGCCGGTCTTCCTCAAGAAGGCACAAGTAAGGCAAAGGACAGCAGGTTACCAGGAGAGGTGGACACCTGAAGCTGCCAAGAGGGTGGGCAGGTCGAATGTTGTGATGGCCAGGGCAGAGAGCTGGGAGCGTAGTGCAGTATGGTGAGAGTGGCAGCATGGGTAGTGAAACAGGAAATGTTCCATGGCCTCAGATATATATATATATATATATATATATATATATATATATATATATATATATATATATATATATATATATATATATATATATATATATATATATATATATGTTTCCTCACCCCTGAGGCCATGGAACATTTTCTGCTTCAATACCCATGATTCCACTCTCACCATACTGCACTACACTCCCGGATCTCCACCCTGGCCATCATAACATTGGACATGCCCACCCTCCTGGCAGCCTCAGGTGTCCACCCCTCAAGGCAACCTGCTGTCCTTTGCCTTACTTGTGCCTTCTTGAGGAAGACCGGCCAGCTACCACACCTGTGATACCCACACAGGACTATCCCAGGGCTCATAATGATCCATAGATCTTCATGGCCTTTACTGTTGGATCCTTATGAGCCCTGGGGTAGTCCTGTGTGGGTATCACTAGCATGGTAGCTGGCCAGTCTTCCTCAAGAAGGCACAAGTAAGGCGAAGGACAGCAGGTTGCCAGGAGGGGTGGACGCCTGAGGTGGGCAGGTCGAGTGGCCAGGGCGGAGAGCCATGAACATACTCCAGTATGGTGAGAGTGGAAGCGTGGCATTGGAGCAGGAAATGTTCCATAGCCTCAGGGGTAGTCCTACACCAAGGGCAGAAGTGGTCATGAGACAGATGTAGGCAGTGCAAGTGAGCACAGAGTGTGGCGTGGCCCAGGCAGAGGCGGGCGATGGCTGCTGTGGCTTGCATTCCTTCCCGTGACTGACTGACTGTTTGAATCTTGTAAAGGCGCTCATCCTCCCCCACTGATGGACCCCCTCATCCCTCTCCTGCTTACTACCTATGACCTGCGTGCCATCTGTTATGGGCTACACTCCCTAATCAATTTCTCCAGCCCACTCATTGAACCCGTATATCCTTATAGAATCCTTGGACTGACCTCTGCCGCTGATGGACCCTCCCCATTCCTCTCCTCCTTGCTAGCTCCAATCCCTAATCAATTCCTCCAGCCCTCCCGTTGAACCCATTTATCCTCCTAGAATTTGTGGTAGAGATGCTGGACAGTATTGAGGAGATTGAGTTACACTGCCAGACTTACTGGGAACTGTGACCAGTACAGGGCTCTGTCACACAGGACTAGAGCTCTCTTTAGGAGAGACAAGTAGAGGTATGTCAGTGGTCTCACTGAGGATGTAGAGAGTCATTTAAATGCTAATGACATCCTACCTGCCTATCAAGCCCTGAAGAAACTCTGCTCCAAGTCTATATCTCAAGCAAGTGCTATCCAAACAGCAGATGGTTGCCTTGTATCGGACGAAGATGGGCAGATGGCTCGTTGGGCTAAGTACTTCGCTGTTCACGGTGGATCCTCCAAGCAGACAGCTCCAAACTGCATGGTTACAGATGCTGGATGCTGATCCACCCATTGACAAAACTGCATCCCCCACTGATGATGTCAAAAATGGTGTGGCAAAGTTGAGGGGTGGAAAGGCAGCTGGCATCTGTAACATTAGTGCGGAACTGCTCAAAGCAGGGAGTGAGTCCATGATCCATGGGTTGCATGCTGTCTTGACTGGTTATGGCATTCAGGTAGCCTACCATTCTGCCTGACTGGAAAGAGGGGCTGGTCATCCATATCTGGAAGGGAAAAGGGGACCCTCAGGACTGCAACAACTACCACAGTATAATACTGCTCAGCATACCAGGCAAGGTGCTTGCCTATTTGCTGTTGATGTGTATCCACAGTCACCTGCCGAAACAGAGACCTAAACAGTCTGGGTTCATGCCCGGTAAGTCAACAACTGACCAGGTCCTAGTGCTTCTCATACAGGTGGAGTGTCGACATGAGTTTCAAGAAAGGATGCTTGCAGCCCATGTCAATCTCAAGAACACGTTTGATTCAGTGCATTGAGAGAAGGCAAAGCCCTCGGGACTCCAGGTTTCCTGGCCCAAGACCAAGATTCAGGTGTTTGGAGGCTTACTGGATGAAACAGTACAGTCTGTCCATGTGTGTGGTGAGGACATTGAGATCTCAGAAAATTTCACATACCTTGGTAGTGTAGTGCATAACAATGGTGGTTTGAGCCAGGAAGTTGTACGGTGAATTGGCCTGACCCACGGCGTTATGGACTTGCTCAACTCAAGTATTTGGTGTTGTCAGTACCTGTGCAGTTAGACGAAGATTCAAATCTTCAAGTCATTGGTGATCCCTGTCTTACTCTACGGTTGTGAGACATGGACACTGAACACAGATCTGAAGAGGCAAATTGATTTCTTTGGTAGTAAATGACTTTGCAGGATCATGGGGTACCGCTGGTATGACTTTGTGTCAAAGCAGTGATTGCTCCGTGAGACTGATTCAAGGCCAATTACCAGCATAGTCAGTCAACACCAACTGTGACTATATGGGCATGTGGCACACTACTCAGAAGCCGATCATGCTTATCGCGTTGTCTCCGAGGAGGAGGCTAAGGGGACGTCCACAGAACTCATGGCTGCGGCAAGTCAGTGCATCTTACTGGGAGTTATTTGGCATGGGAAGGGAGCCTGCATGGAGACTTGCTAGGCATGACCACCTGGAGTGGCGCCATAGGATAGGCAAGATGACACGCCCCCTGGCATATGCACCCCCGTGATTGATATGCTCAAAACTCTGGCAGCACTCCTCCTCGTGAGTACCCACTTACCAGTTCGAAACTTCTGTGGTGCCAACAAGGAATGTTACAGGGTAAAACAAATGTGTGTTGGGGGAAGGGGGATTATAGCTGAGGAACCAAGAGAGAAAGAGAGAGGGGAGGGATTGTTGCCACCATGTGCACAGCCCTCTTGCACAAAATTTCCACTCTTTAAGTGTCAATGACAAACTCAGATTGATATTCAAGTTTGCCCTTATTGATTGAAAATCTCTTGATCAAGAAGGGTTACCTGGCATCTTATTTCACAGCTAAATAAATCAAACAAATGTTTTTATATTTGCATTTTATATAAAAATAGGGATCATACACACAATATTTACAATATACAATGTAAAACAAATACAGGTATGTACAAATATTCCTTCAACAACATCTTAAAAAAAATAGCACATGTATTCATTATATATTTAGGCATATCTATATGACAATCTTAGTAGACAAACAATATTCATTGAGTATAAAAATCTAGAAATCTGTTTTGTGACGCTCTTTTACTATACACTAAAGATAAACACTAATGAGTTTAATATGTAATGACATATAAAATACACAAAACATACATGGATTTTATATACTGAGTTTTATTCAATATCTGCTCTCTTAATGAGTACATACATGTACACAGGATGACACCAAGACAAATCATGACCTAGATAATGTAGTAGTCTTGCATCTCAAAACATGTATAGTACACACACACACACACACTGCGTAGTGTAGTGGTTAGCACGCTTGGCTCACAACCAAGAGGGTCCAGGTTCGAGTCCTGGGAAGCGGCAAGGCAAATGGGCAAGCCTCTTAATGTGTGGCCCCTGTTCACCTAGCAGTAAATAGGTACGGGATGTAACTCAAGGGATTGTGGCCTCACTTTCCCGGTGTGTGGAGTGTGTTGTGGTCTCAATCCTACCCGAAGATCAGTCTATGAGCTCTAAACTCGCTCCATAATGGGGAGGGCTGGTTGGGTGACCAGCAAATGACTGAAGTGAATTACACACACACACACAGGGGAAAAAGAAAAAGTGCTAAGAAATGAAGCTAAGGAAAAAAACAAGAAAAGACAGAGATCGAGAAAAAGATTTCTACTGGAGGGTTCTAGATATGAGACTAAAGAAGTGATATCTACAGAAGAAGAAGGAGGTCGTGGAGGAGGCAAGAAATTAAGAATGACTTACACTAATATAGATGGGTTGTTATCCAGCATGTTGGAGGTTAGGGATTATTTGAAAGAAAAAAAGCCAGATGTAATGTGCATTGTTGAAACAAAACTAGGAGCAGAGATCCATGTTAACTTTAAGGAGGAGGGATATAATAGCTGGAGAAGAGACAGGAAGGGTAAAGGGGGAGGAGTGCTAATAATGGTTCATGATAATATGGTGAGGGCAAGGTGGAAGTAATGGGAGTAACAATCAAAACAGAGAGATTAAAAAAAAGAAGAATTATAGTTACATATGTGCCACCTAAGACAAATACATGGGGAACTGAGGAACATAAAGATATGCAAAGAGAGGTGATTTAGTGCTTAGATAATATGTTAAGAACAAATGGAAGAATACTTTTAGTTGGAAACTTTAATTGTAAAAAATAAACTGGAGAGAGATGGAAGTAATGGATAATGCTGGACAGTGGAATAAGGAGGTGTTACAGTTGACTATGGTAAATACAATGGACCAGGTGTTACAGTTGACTATGGTAAATACAATGGTACAGGGGGAAGAAGAACATCGTTGCTTGATCTAATATTCACAAAAAAACCTGAGACCCCTCCCAGCATACAATACCTTAGTCCAATGGGAAGAAGTGATCATGTGACACTAAAGCTGGAAATACAGGAGGAAGGTGGGACAAGTTACAGAGATGACTAAAAAAAAGAGATTAAATTATGCAAGAGCAGATTTTGAAAAATTAAGGAACTTTTTTTGCTGACAGTGAATGGAGAAACATTATGTATGAAAGGACAATACAAGGAAAATATGATATATTCTTATACAAATATAATGAAGTAGTAAAGAAATATGTACCTTTTTATAGAGCAAGAAAAAATATGTGCTTGGTACAATGCAAGATGCACAGCAACAAAAAAGGCAAAAGATAAAACTTGGACAAAACTCATGAAGCAGAGAAATGACAATAACAGACAGCAGTATAAGGATGCGAGAAATGAATATATTAGAGTAAGGAGAGAGGAAGAAAGAAACTTTGAGAAAGATGTGGTGAATAAAAGCAAAGACGAACCCAAACTTTTCTACAAGTTTATAAACGGCAAAACAAAGAAAAAAGAAACAATAGAAAAATAATTAAAGGAGGAAGACATACCAAACAGAGAAGGAAATGTGTGAAATAATGAATGAGAGCTTCAAAACAGTGTTCACTGTAGAAGAAAATTTTATAGAACCTAATAGGACATTGCATTGCCAAGGATTACAGGAAATCACAGTGCACAAAGAGGATATTGGAAGATTATTGGATAATTTGGATGTCAGAAAAGCAATGGGGCCAGATGGTGTATCAGGCTGGGTGCTAAAAGAATGTAAAGAGCAACTACAGGATCCTATTTGGAAAATAATTACAAGTTCACTAAATGAAGGGAAAATTCCACTAGAATGGAAAAGAGCCAATGTAATACAAATATTTAAAGGAGAAAAGGAAGCTGAGCCATTAAATTACAGACCGGTGTCACTTACAAGTGTTATGGGAAAGTTTGTGAAATAATTATCAAAGAGAAATGGGTTAAACATCTGGAAGAACAAGTCATATCAAACAGACAATTTGGGTTCAAGACAGGACAGTCACTTGTGTTGAACTTATTAAGCTTCTTCTCAAGAGTAATAGATGGACTGGAAAACAGAGATGGATGGGTGGACAATATACTTGGACATAAAAAAGGCTTTTGATAAAGTCCCTCATGGAAGACTACTTTAGAAACTAAAGAACATATTAGGACTATGAGGAACTTTGTTAGAGTGGACAAGGGATTATTTGAAGGACAGGAGATGAGAACTGTGATCAGAGATACATACTCATCTTGGGGTAAAGTAACAAGTGGAGTGCCACAAGGGTCAGTGTTAGCTCCCATTATGTTAAAGATTTATGTAAACGACATTCATAATGGAATAAAAAGTTATATTAATTTATTTGCTGATGATGCAAAGCTGCTAAGAGTTATCAAAACCCAGGAGGACTGTTTGCTGTTACAGGAAAATATAAAACAAGATCTGTGAGTGGATTAAGAAGTGGAAATTGGAGTTTAATGCCAAGAAATGTCACATAATGGAACTAGGAAAGAGCAAAAGAAGACTGGTATGGAATTATCTGATGGGAGAGGAACAAATAATGAAGACTAAAGAGGAAAAAGATCTGGGAGTGATTATACAGGAAAATCTGAACCCCAAAAACACATAAGCAAGATATTTGGATTATCATATAAAATGTTGACTAATATAAGAGTGGCATTTCAATTCATGGACAAAGATATGATGAAAAAATCATCACAAGCATGATACGTCCAAAGCTGGAATATGCAGCTGTGGTGTGGTCTCTGAGCTCTAAAAAGATATAAGAAGATTAGAAAGGATACAGAAGATTGCTACAAAGATGGTGCCAGAACTAAAGGACCTAACATATGAAGAACGGCTGAAGGAAATGGGACTACCAACCTTACAAGATAGAAGATAATGAGGAAACCTAATAACAATGTACAAGATAGTCAATGGCATTGAAAAGATAGACAAGGAAGACCTGGTGCTGGTGACAGAAGAAGATAGAAGGACAAGAGGACATGTAAAGAAGATCAGGATGAGGCAGTGTGTGAAGGATATTGGAAAATACAGTTTTCCACACAGAACTTTAAAGAAAAATTGGATAAATGGAGTGGAGAAGTGGAATGCATTGAATAATGAAGTTGTTACAGCACATAATGTGCATAACTTTAAGGAAAAATTGGATAAATGGAGACATGGAGACAGGACACTATGAGCCATGAATGAACTATGAGATGACACTGACAGGAAAATAAGTGCTCAAGTAAAACTGTTTTGCTGTCATTCCTGAGCCAAAACATGATGATGGAGACTTATCAGCACCAAATCCATCACTACTGTGGGTCAGGAAGACACAAACATGTTGGTCTGGTCCTTGCATCATCTTTGCAATAAACTTAGAGATATAAGTGATAAACTTGCAACATATCTGGATCACAGACAAAATTTATATTTTAGGCATAGCAAAATTTTTCCATCATCACTTATGCATTGAAAATCATTGCTGTGTTTCTAAATACATAAGTTAAAAATTTCATTTCCATCTCAATTTATCAGAAGTAGAATTTGTCCAAATTACATAATATTCTTGGAGAAATATCTTAGCAAAAAATATTCTCAGGAAGAGATTTCTATTTTAGCATGGTAAGCTGGAAGGTGCTGCAGCACATAAGCCTCTTGTCACATACCTGACTCAGCTATACCTTCATCATCTGAAAATAAATAAGCAAAAGAAAATAAATTAATATTGTTCAATATCAATATTGTCAGAGAGAGAGAGAGAGAGAGAGAGAGAGAGAGAGAGAGAGAGAGAGAGAGAGAGAGAGAGAGAGAGAGAGAGAGAGAGAGAGAGAGAGAGAGAGAGAGAGAGAGAATTTGGATTGATAAGACTTATGCTTTGAGCATATCTTGTAATGTAGGATGCTTCACATAATGTTTTTACAAATAGACATATATATGGTACTGTTTAGAAATATCTTTTTATGTTCTCATTGATTCAAGAAATGGCATCATCAAATGGTTGCAGCATTGCAACTTTACAGAGATCAAGTCTATGGGAGATGCTTGTTGCATATCAATTGAATACAAGTAACTGGACTATAATGAGTCTCTGTTGTATTGTATATTCTATTACAGAAAAGTGATGGTACCACTGTAGCACCAAAATGCAATATTGTAATCACTACTAAAATCTAAACAAAACCAGCAGTGTTATCCTTCCTGGTAAAAAAAAAAAAAAAAAAAAAAAAAAAAAAATGCACATCTAGTTACATGCACTGTTTACAAACCAGCCTGCACCTCTGCCAACTGTGTTTTCATGAACAACATTCCTCATTTATAAGACTAAAACTATCCAAATATTAATTGCTGAAGATTAACAGTAAATTGTGTGCAACACTGAATAAACAAGGGATGTTAGAAAGCCACTCATAGGTGAATTCAATAAGAAAAAAGCACTGAATTTTTAATGTATCAACAATTTTCTATTTCAAATGGAAAAAAACAAAAATAGAAGGTTCCCCATGTAACAAATGCTTTCAATGGTCATGGAATTTACAAGCCTATTATTGCTAGCACATTAAGCATAGAGCAATTAGAAGAAATTATATACAATACTTACTCAGAACTAATAAAAAGATTCATTCCACACACACACACACACACACACACACACACACATGAAGCAGAGACGTCTAAGGAATTTATTTGCACAAACATGCTTGTAAGAATTTTCTAACAATTACAAAGACTGCATGCTAAATACCCATATTTGACAGCAGCAGGGAGAAACAATATCATCTTTGTTTTGTTGCAACTTCATTCATCACCTTTCCATTGATCCCTAGGCCAGTGTAGAAATCATATTAGAAAACAATTAAACTAGAGCTAGATTCTATAGCCAAAATCAAATTCATAGCCTCATATTCTGAGAGAGAGAGAGAGAGAGAGAGAGAGAGAGAGAGAGAGAGAGAGAGAGAGAGAGAGAGAGAGAGAGAGAGAGAGAGAGAGAGAGAGAGAGAGAGAGAGAGAGAGAGAGAGAGAGAGAGAGAGAGAGAGAGAGAGAGAGAGAGAGAGAGAGAGAGAGAGAGAGAGAGAGAGAGAGAGAGAGAGAGAGAGAGAGAGAGAGAGAGAGAGAGAGAGAGAGAGAGAGAGAGAGAGAGTTGTATATCCCATGACATAAACAGTACAACATAAATCTATTTCAATGCATAAAAAAACAAATAAATAAAAAAGCAGGACATCTTATCAAATCGGTGTAACTTCCTCTCTTACTTGGCACTGCATATCAAATAAAACTATCACCCTATCTACCTTTGTTACACCAGGTTGGTAATCCCATAGTCTAGACAAAGCACCACGCAATCATATGGACATCATTCATACTCTTAACTCTGTTACCCCCTGATGGAATGAGATAGTCTTATAACCCACAGTACCACACCTCAGGAACTTAAATATAGCACAGGGGGCCACATATATCCACAATAAGGCCTGACAACATACATACATATGTTTGCCCTAGCCCATTCATAATGAGACTGTCCCTACACTGCATGTATTCCACACATACTCTTCAAAGAATTAATTTACATTACTAACCACTTCTTCACTACTCCCATGTTCCACATTTCAGCTCCATACAGCACAATGGGCACCAATATTCCCTCTCTTTACACTCATGCCTAATGTCTTATGTTTAAAGATCTTCCTCAGTTTACCGAGTACTTTTCTTGTTTCTTTCACCCAGCACTTCATCTGTCTCAATTCTTCCATCCAGTATAACTGTTGATCCATTTATTTGAAACAATCCACCTCTTACAGCAGTTCTCCATTCAATCTTACATCTATCCTTTCACCAACTACCTATTTCTCTCAAGTTTATTATTACTTTGCCTATACCATCAATCACCTTACCTGTATAAAAGTAAGGCTGGTATGAATAAATGTAATGATTACTAGAAGATAAATTTGCTTAATGTGACAAGAAAATTCTAAATCGAGGAGAGTTTTGAATGTGAGATTGATGAAAGTTGACCCATCTGAGAGAGAGGAAGCAGGATGAGAGAAAGAAGATATCTCTCTGAATCAGATTTCTACAAGCAAGATGATAATAGAGGAGTATTTAGGAAAGAATCAAAAGTATGCAGTGACCTAGAGAAAGCATATACTAGAGTGGCGGTGAAGCTCATTGGAATTCTACAAAATTAAGGACAATTGTTGAAAGGAATCAAAGCATCCACATTCACAATATACATATCTAGAATGGTAGGATTCCTAGAATTTTCCCTGCCAAGAAGATAAATGTCACAATTCCTCACCTTACATCATATATTTTATCACTACTTAATATTTGGAACATTAAACAGTTAAGACAAGACTTACCTTCAAATCCTTGGTTATCATGTATTTCTGTTACAGGATGTTCATTTTCTCTTCCCTCCAGCACAGCAAGAAGGCACTGGTGTATACAGATATATTGCTGCTCTGTCTGAACCATCCACACACGCTCACGGCGCATCTCATACACAATACCAAATATGTCCACGTAATCACAGGTACGTATGCTAAATAATATTCTATCCAGAGCAATGAAAGTGCCAGATCGTCCAACACCAGCACTGAAAGAGAATTTGATCATGAAATTACCATACAATAATATAAAATTAAATAGCTAGAATACAATATGATCATCAATATCATTTCCTTAGACATAAAACATCAGATCTGACTATGTCCATTTTTACTTAAACAAAACTAGATGATGAATTAACCACATGAGATAATAAATTATCCACATTAAAAAAGCAGTTAAAATGCCTAATAATGCAGTCAATTATTAAATATTGGTGTCATAGCAAGTACATATATGCAACAAGTTCATTGAAATATTTAAATGTTGCATTACCTGCAGTGAACAACAATTGGTTTTTGATCAGGGCCAATCCTCTCCCTGAATGCCCTGACAAATCTGACCAAAGTCTGTGGTGGATCAGGTACACCAAAATCTGGCCACGTTGTGAAATGGAAGTGTCTGACGACTCGAAACACATCACCCTATAACATAAAAGATTAATTGTAAGTCTATCCTAATATAATAATTTCTTAATGTCTTCAATATTTCAAAATATTTGCTTCTAAAAGAAAAGAAAAAATGCACAAAGTTATGAGATGTGTAGGAGTTTTCTCCAATAAAAATCTTAGAATATAGAATAGTTTCATATATACATGTACTCTGATAACCTTTTTTTCAGTTCCAAGTCTTGACATTTTCAGGACTAGATGAACTCATAACAAATGACCATCATATCTTTGGTCCTCTGCTGAACATATATCTGTAAATAAAAGGCTTATTATCTTACCTTGCATACTCTGAATTCTGTGACATTCCAGTCAGGAAAATGACTTTCATTGAGTATAGTGACTTGAATGTCTCCATAGTACACTGGCTGGGTGTCATATGGCCAATAGTGGTCACACTTCTCTCGACCCTGAAAATCATTTGAGATTCTAGATAACAGATAAAGATAATGCACCAAAATTAATCATACACAATATTTGCTTCTTACATGATGTTCAAAGCCAATAAGTGATATATAATTGTTAAATAAACCAGTAATAATAAAAAGATTCATAAAGTGTGTTTCTTTGGATAAAGAATTACAATTATTGGCTTGTCAAAGAACCCCCAGTGCATTACACTGACATCACAAGTGAATCTTTACCTTTTCTATGCAGCGAGTTAGCATGACTATGGCACGAGAATTACTTTCCCAACACATTCTCCAGAAGTCATCTCTTGTAGAGGGCAGAGGACCCTGGGTCACTATAAACTCCCTGGGAGAATTATAACCCTGGAATAATAATAAGAATCACATTACACACTTACATACTAACTTATGCTCTTTTTTGTTCTTCCATCTCCTTGTTCCCCACAAACAAACAAGTACAAATTAGCTGTAGACTAAAGATGCATATAAAAGAGCATGTTGACTACTCACAGATACAAAGTTCCCATTGATGTAGTCTGTTCCCTCTTCATCATCAGTGGGTTGAAGTTTAAAGCGTGAATGATCATAAGGGAGGATGTTGGTGAAGCGATTCTTGGGTCTGTTGACTGGAAGGTCAGCTGCAGTGCGCTGGAGGTCATGTCCCACGTGTTTCAAGGCCTCATATTCCTCCGAAAAATGATATTCAGAGTCTGCTGCCATGAATCGATAATGAGCAGCAAAGTCTTTGAGTTTTACTGGTCGTCTGAAAGTAAAAAATATCAGTTCATGACTTGTTATCATGTCATTAATTTTGTGCTAATCAAAAGATCTTATATATTTATATACCAAGCAGGCAATCCCAGACAGAGAAAACATTGAATTTATTCAATTTTAAAAATTCAATAAGTTCTTGTGGAATTTTTTCTCCACAGGAGGCGGTGGCATAGTGGATAAGGTGGTGAGCGTGGGATCGGGCAGACGTCCACGTGTAGGTTCGAATCCCACCACGTACAGCCTAAAACACTGCCATTTGCTAAATGGTTTAAAGTTACCTACATATCACCATGATACCCAGGTTCTAGATGGTTACACTCAAGATGAGCTTGGGTGGTGATATGGGCCCTAATATGGGTACCACTATAAATATAATTGCCTATGCCACTAATGGACAGGAGCTGAACAGCACTTCCCATACACTCTTCAAGTGTGCCTACAGGCGCTATAGGCCTTACCGTAAAAAAAAAAATAATAATAAAAAAAATAAATAAAAAAAAAAAAAATTCATGAAATCTGTTTCATACAACTTAATACTAAAAGCATAGCTAGTGAATGACAATCAAGACATTAAATGTTATTCAACCAAATCTTACGATGTTTCAATGAGAGAATCTGGGAGGGAGTGCATGTCACTATCCTTCCTGTTCTCCACTGTCTTCTTTGGGAAGAAACACACTCTCCGTTGCCGCATCACCAAAATCACTACCACTACTAATGCAAGCAGCAGCACAGGTATTGCCACTGCCAGGCCCACATTGCTTCCTTCAAAGTCTGCAAAAGAGAAGTTTTGAATTATGTTACAAGTGAAATTATGATGAACTTTAAAAATTTTTCCAAGATGTAAATTGATGGAAAAATTAAGACATAAACACAGTATAAAATATTAAGTAAAATCTACATGGAAGAAATAACTGAATATATTCCTGCTACAGAAAAAAAAGATCATAAAGCATTAATTCAATAAGAAAAAGTCTCCCAGACCACACATCTTCCTCACTCACCTGTAGTTATTGGAGAACTGTAGGCAGTATCTGCAAACTTGTCATTAGCTGTGTATGCACGAATCTTAACTGTGTATGTTGTTCCTGGTTTTAATCTTCCATTACAATAACCAATCTTTACTTGACAGTCTTTCTCTATCCCAATAGTATAATCTTCTACTGATTTGTTATGGAAAGGGTAATACGGTTCAGTCACCTGAAACAGAAAACAATATACATTATTCAGTAATATCCATACTTCAAAAGTTGATACAAATTTTCAAGTAACTGGCACAATATACACACTTTCTGCTTACTGTGTTTTGAGAAAGAAATTCATTAAAACATTGAATAGTTAGTGACAAGTACATGAAAGTAAAAATCACAAGATATATTAATAAACAAAATACTAGAAAGTCACATTTTTATGGCAAAACTTGTTTATATTGCTCACTTGATAAGGAGGCCACATTTTATATTTCTGAGCATCTTTCCAGGTTAACAGTTCCAGTCCATGTGATGGTTTTGAGTCATCCTCAGCCACAATAATAGTGTATTTAACAACTGGACCATTTATATCGGAAAAGTAATTTTTCCGATAACGGATCTGGATGGTCGTGGAACTTCGCTCAACCTCTGATGGATACACTTGGGCATTTGGCTTTGGAGGTGCTGTCAAGACCCAAAGATATATGTTATGATAGTATGTGTAAATAAATATATTAATCATTAAGGACTCTGTATATTGCAATGCTATTTCTCACAATAAAAAAATCTATGCTTTGTGATTGAATGAGAACCAGAAAATGTAAGGCAGACATAGATACTTTCACTTCAATCAACTTGGATGGATGGTATCAACTATAGTTAATGGTAAGTATATTCCTTACCTCCTATAGGCATTTCTTTTTCCAAGTACTGGACACGCCCAGAGCCTATTTTATTCCTGGCCTCAATCTCGAATCTATAAATCTTGCCTGGGGTAAGATTGGTGATGGTCCCTTCTAGTTCCTCAGGACGAAAATGCCGAACATTTATATGTGATGAATTCTGGGGATGGGATATCATTGTCAATTAATTAATTCATGATTATATGCCATCTTGTTAATATAAACCATTATACTTTAATGTAGTCAAACAAGATCATCCTTACCTTTATTCCATAACTTATTCTGAATCCTAAAAGAACACCATTTTCTTCATTAGGAGGTAATGACCACCTGAAGGTGATTTGGTTTGGTGTCACTTTAATGGGAGAAAATTTTGCCACCTGCAAAGAACCATAAATTTCAACTTGAAACTAAATCTCAGTAGTTGGTGTACAGTACTTGATTGATAAATCAAAATATTTCTATACCTTGCAATCTTCTTTATTTTTCTCTTTTATATTTATATCTTAAAGTATCTGTCACACCTTGATTTAGAAAACGCATGGCTAATGCATAAAAAACAGTGGCATACGTTCAGTATACGCTAGAAAGTTATGGGTATGCTGCTCCATCATTAGAGGCACATTGAAGTACGGTGTCAAATGTTGTCACACACAGGGACAACTAGAAATTTTCTAGTATGCATAATAGTGACACTGACTTTCATAGGAATTTAGGTGGATGAGACTTATCCCTAAGAATGCAAACAAAATATAATCATCATCCAAATGATAGTCACCTTCAGCAGTGAGTAGTTCTGCAATGGCAACCCTTTAGTAAAGGAAATCCAAGTAACAGCACAAAAATAATAATGAAAATTATAACTATCTTAATGAAGGCAACAAGCATTAAAAAGCGAGAGACAAGAAAACATGGATATTAAAGAAAAGTTCTTACCTTTCCCGGAGCACTCTCATGAGTTGTGAAAGTAGCAGATACAGGCTTAGACTGTCTCATTTTGTACTCTATACTGCCAGCAATGGTCAGCACAGTGAAGGTATAGTTGTGATGTGCCCGCAGTTGAGTAATGGTGATGGAGTCATGTTTGACGTGTTTAGTCACTAATTCATCATCACTCAAATACTGCACCTGCAAGCATAAGTGGCATGTGTTAGTACTAAAATACTGAGTCAGTTTAAATCAGCTTAAGCATCCCTATTGTATACAATAATCAATAAAGACAATAAAAACTAAATGTTAAACATAATTAAAGGCAGCAAAGTATGTAAGGACAAGTTAGTGCTTTCTTGTTTATTATGAAAGTTCAGCTCAACCTAATATTTTTTTAATAAGTTAGATGGTCCATCTACTGAAAATAATATATATATATATATATATATATATATATATATATATATATATATATATATATATATATATATATATATATATATATATATAGTATACAGTAAAACCTCAGCTCACGACCATAATTCGTTCCTAAATCCTGTTTGTCACCCGATTTGTTCGTCCCCTTAATCAATTTTTCCTATAAAAATATATTGAAATACCATTAATCCGTTCCAGACCCCAAAAAAATCATACTTTTGTCCATAAAACCCATTCAAAATAGACCTTTAATATATGCATGACATGAATGAAATAATTATAAAAAGCCTAAATTGTTTTACTTACCTAAATGCCATCAAAATGATAATAAAATGAATAAAAAAGAAAAAGTTATTTACTTGAGAGACTGGATGTTGATGGCATGATGGAATGGAGGTGAGAAGGATGGGGAGGAAGACAGACAAGATCCGAGAAGACAGTCATGAGAGAGGACTTTGGATGTGTGCAGCGTGCCAGAGCTACACAACAGGTGTGTAGCGTCACAAGTCAGTGCCGCTATGTGGGGCCCCGTTATAGCAGAGAGGATAATGGCAAGGAAGCTACAGTAGAGCGCCGGTAACATCACCATGCCCAGGAAAAGCAGGAGAAAATTGTGGTGGCACGGAGATTATGTTATGTAATATTTTTCAAATGTTCCTGTTTCTATTTTCTTTTGTGCTTATGTTTTGTTTTGTTGTTGTGTGATAGCCGGGTTGGCTATCACACAAACAGCTCCGGCAAGCCGTTTAACCGCGTTCATCCCCCAAAATATTGTTCGTCCCCTGGGTCGATATATTGACAAATTTTTTGGTCGTCTCCCAAATTGCTCGTCCTTAGAGACATTCGCGAGGCGTATATATATATATATATATATATATATATATATATATATATATATATATATATATATATATATATATATATATATATATATATATATATATATATATATATATATATATATATATATATATATATATATATATATATAATTTTTCAAAATCAAAATATTCCAAAGATTCTAATTTGGTCCATAAATATTAGTGAACACAATATTATCTTGAAGAACAAACAGGAAAAATTCAGATACGAAAAAAATATGGGATTCCTGTTTCTAACTGTTTTCATGAGAGTGTATAAAATTCATTCAATCCTCGCACCCTTTTTAATTCTTTTAGGAAATACCAACCTCAAACGAATCATAGTCGCCTTTAGGTTTTATCCATGCTAATGTTATTTCACTGTCAGATATGTAAGTAGCATTAATGCCAGTGACAGCTTCAGGATAGAGACGGTCTTGGCGAATCAGAGGCTGGCTGGTCACCTCCTTTGACACAGTCCACACATTGACAGTGTACAGTCGCCCAGGAACCAGTCCTTCAAACACAACCTGGAAAACAGCACATGTAATTAGGAATATTTAAAGCACTGCATTTAAACCACATAATGGAATTCCAATCTGAACTCTCATTAGAGAAAATGTAGAACTTCCACATTAGCCAATGCTGCTGCCACTATGAAGGCAATTTCAAAGGTAAATTTTTGTAAGTAACAATTTCTTATTCTTAAACCTGAGTAGCATATCTGGTCAAGGTAGGAATCATGAACATAAAGCAAACCAGAGTTTATCTGTGTCTAAGTTCAGGAAATTTAGTCAGCAAAGTGATAAGAAGAAATTACAATATTCTCTTTGATAATCCTTTTTTTTATCAAATTATTAATATAATAATACCTTTCTATCATCATCATTCGCCCATTTTTCTTTCATTGGAATAGTTGTGTCCGACAACATGAATCTGTATTTATCAAAAGTAGCCACAGCAGCAGGTGTCGGGGTGTACCGCACTGTCATGGATTGAGCTTCTAACTGGTTAACAATAGTGATATCTGAAGTGATGACTGGTCCTGAAAAACACATATGATAATGAATCTGTAAACTGTGAATACATATATGGTATACCTATTCTAATGTTACTTACAAACCTAATCTTTAGTGCTTTTTCTTCAGTATTGTTCTTCAATCAATTGTATATATATATATATATATATATATATATATATATATATATATATATATATATATATATATATATATATATATATATATATATATATATATATATATATATATATATATATATATATATCATAATACAAAAAAATTACAAGAAAATTTAGTACCTCTTTTGTAAAATGTTCATCAATGTTATTCATAAAGATTGCCTCACTTTTTATGATATTTTCTATGGTAAAATAGTAAGTTAAACATACTTTAGTTAGAGATTAGAAAAATGGAGAGGAGAAATAATTATAATAAGAATTTTAAAGTATGAATAAATAGCATCAAAAGATATATACAGAATGATAAAAATAGTGTTACAGATATATTACAATAAAGGTTATCATTATTGAATAGAACACTTAATAAAAATAGTTCACATTACATAGACTATAAGTAAACATTTTGTTTCATCTATTAAACCATTTTGATATTCACAGCAACTGTGACTCAGAGAGCCACAACAATGCAATTGTTTTTTTTTTTTTTTTTTTTTTTTTTTTGACCAGTTGCCCCTCCTGCATGAAAAAAAAAAGAAAAAAATTAAAAAGCCAGATTTGTAAAAGATGTTTGACATGTGAAAAATACTAACTTGTTCTACTGGAGAGGGAAACATTTTCACTTTTCACTCTATGGGCTGTGGTGTAGAACTGGAAGTGGTACAGTTCCCCTGGCATCAATTCTCCAATCAAGACAGTCAGTTTACGGTTGATGCCTTGAGTTGCTTGATCACCTGATATTTTTTTTGATTTCTGTGAGGAAAAATTAGGGACTGAATTATAAATTACAATTCAAATTTCATACTCTAAAATGAGAAGAATGGCATAGAACCTCCCATTATTGTTAGTCCTTACCGTACTCTGTTATGGACTTCTCTATGGTTTGTCGTAACCATTTTCAGTATTAGGCTTTAAGTTCCTCACATTAGAGTATAACTTGGAAGCAAAATATGCACACACACACACACACACACACACACACACACACACACACACACACACACACACATTCAATACCTTTTCATCAGGAGTGAGATCATTCCACCACAATATTGTGTAATAATCAATCCTGCCTTCAGGGCGAGGCCACTCAAAGGTGATGTTTTGAGAATCTAAATGATGTTCAATACCTCTCACAGGGTTTGGAGCTGTGGAAGGAATGATTACAGTGACACTATTG
Organism: Portunus trituberculatus; assembly: GCF_017591435.1. Taxonomy (NCBI): domain Eukaryota; kingdom Metazoa; phylum Arthropoda; class Malacostraca; order Decapoda; family Portunidae; genus Portunus; species Portunus trituberculatus. The sequence continues at coordinate 18,692,753 of NC_059272.1, read as the reverse complement.
TAACCCTGATGTTTTATTAAGTAGTTTTCCCAATTTATGAGTGATAAGATTATATTAATCAAAATTATTCTGATGAATGCAATTCATTTCACTTGTATTACATCAGCAGTAAGCAGATCAATGCAGCAAAACTTCCATATGCAGGACTTTTAATGTCCCTATGAGGTCAGTCTATATTTTCTCTATACCCACATACAATCAAGTTCTGTAATTAATTATATAAGACACATTCCTGAATGCTGTTCAGAAAAAAGCTTTCAAATTTTCTATCACTTTGAAATCATTGCAAATTATGTATATTATATGCTGTCTTAGTGCTTATCCTAAGTGAGTCTTCAATAAATACTCTCACATAACAATGAAAAATATTATTGTAAATTGCTACTCACGAATGATTTGCTCCACTTCCTGCGGAGAGAAGCTCTCCACATCGTGTGACACAGAGCGCACCTGGATGATGTAACGTTCCCCAGCCTCTAGCTGCTCCACAACAGCAACTGTCTGATTGGTGGGATTAAGTTCTGTCCATTCTGATCCCTCAATTGTGCGGTATCTGAAGAGGGAAAATGAAATAAATAGTATTTATTTTCTTCACAAAACAGTAATAACTGTCTTATCACCTATATAATCATTAATAGATGATGTTATAAAATAAAAAAATAAATATTACACAATAAAGTATCAACATTACTAAACTATTTCTTTTAAGGTTCTCAACACTCACCTAACAACATAGTGAGTGGAAAGGGAATTGATGGGTGGCTGCCATGCTAGACTTACGGATGTGTTGCTTGTACCCATGATGGTTAAATTCCGCACAGAGTTTGGATCTGAAAACATACATTGCATTAAGTGTGCTTAGTATAACAAGCTTCTCAATTATGATTGGTATTTCTTCTATTTTTAGCAATTTTCTTTTTGTTTTATATTTTCTTGAATATCTTTATTTTGTTATTTCACCACAGTTACTTACAGTGGGGTATTCATTACTTACATACAGCTTGGAAGTACACATGAGGTTCACTCCATAAGCCATGAGACACAGCATAAACTTTAATTTCATAGCCAGCACCTGGATACAAATCTTCTAGCACTACTTGCGCATCCACTGTCTGACGAGTCACTGACTGAGCTGTTGGGGAAGAAAGTGTTACATGTGCATACACACATAAAAGACTGTTCTATCATTAGCAAGGACTGAAGTTTAATACTGTTATTTGTTAGAGAGAGAGAGAGAGAGAGAGAGAGAGAGAGAGAGAGAGAGAGAGAGAGAGAGAGAGAGAGAGAGAGAGAGAGAGAGAGAGAGAGAGAGAGAGAGAGAGAGAGAGAGAGAGAGAGAGAGAGAGAGAGAGAGAGAGAGAGAGAGAGAGAGAGAGAGAGGTTTCCTTTACACATATTACTTTACCTGTATCATTTCTGATGTAGACCACTGCATATTTATCCTGTCTCGATGTGACATCACTTTTCCAGGAAATCTTAAGACCGTGTGGAATGGGTTGGAGTTCCTCAATGATGGGAGACACTGGTTCTATATAAACAAGAGGCATTGTTGATTTCTTGTTTCTACCTCAATGAATACAATCTACATAAAATCACTACGAATAATGTGTGACATATCTAAAACACATATCTTCATAACCTTCATAACCAACAAATGAGAGAAATCAAGAAAAGTAAAAACCCTGCAGCTCCTTTTCACTTGTGATTGATTTAGTACAGCTCATCAAACATGAGCACTGTATAACAGCAGATGCATGACATGAGTGTGATTTCTACAAGGTCCTTTGTAACATTGTTACATAACGATACACACACCTAACTTAAAGTATATAAGTAAAACATTGCAGTCAGCTGACTACTAATAATATCACCATATATAATCTAACTATGGTATAAGAACTTACTTGTTGCAAAGTATATTTGAGAAGCAGGGTCACTCTCCATACCATTTGAAATGGCAGTCACTGTAATAGAATAGTTTCTTCCAGGGTAGAGCTCTTCCTCTGCCACAGTCTCTGTCACCAGTTGGGTACGAGAATCTCCATTGTATCTCTCTACCTCTTGATACACAACCTGCAAACATCCAAGTTGAATAGTGTTAAACAAAGCATCAAGGCATTTACTGTACAGCACTATTATAATGACTGACGATGAGTTACAATGGAAAACAGTGTATCCAGGAATGACCTTGTAATGATCCTGAGTTGAGGCTGGGTCAGGCTCCCAAGCCAACTGCACCTCCCGTCCGTCACCCATTTCTTCTGCCACTAGGTTGAGAACACTCAGTGGACCTACAAGGAATGTCAAAATCAGTGAAACACTCTTAAGGAAGAGAGAGAGAGAGAGAGAGAGAGAGAGAGAGAGAGAGAGAGAGAGAGAGAGAGAGAGAGAGACTTAATTGTGCCTTACAGAATGTAGCCAACAGCCTACCATTAATATCACTTTCAGCAAAGTAACTACACTATTGGTGAAATATTCTTAATGCAGATTTTATACAAGGATGCATCTTAGACTGAAAAGTATGGTACAGTATACATTCACAATAACAACATATACTTACGTGTTGTAACATTCCCAGTGGTGGGCCACGAGGCAACATTGCCTGAGAATGTTTTAATCAGCACACTGTAGGTTCTACCAGGCTCCAAATTAGTGTCAAAAGTTGCTTCTCGACGTTCATTGGCATTGATGAAAACAGGTGGTTGCCTCTTGCCTCCCAGATTCAGCTGGTAGCGGTCAAACTCACTGTAATCAATACTTTGTTAGAATATTGTTCATACAATTATTTATCTACTTACCCATATCTACCTATCTATCTCCCCAATGATTCCTACAGTTTCCTTTGATGCAGTGTTCTCTCTGGTCCAGTCATAAGAAATAATTAAGTGATTAGTAAATTAACTAAATACCTTATATTATTATTCAGAATTGAAGATATATATAGTATAAAAAGGTGTGGCCATGTAGGACCAAGAGGCAATTCAAGGCAACCACACCCAGAGTGCAAAGACTACACTGTGGCCACACCCATCCAAACCAAGGTCTCAGAAGCTCCACATACATTTTTTATCACTCTTTTATCATTGGATACAATTTTTCCTTCTTCATTTAACACACACACACACACACACACACACACGAGAGAGAGAGAGAGAGAGAGAGAGAGAGAGAGAGAGAGAGAGAGAGAGAGAGAGAGAGAGAGAGAGAGAGAGAGAGAGAACATAAACTGGAAAATCACACACACACACACACACACACACACACACACTATAAGTTCCTATGAAGGGTACAGTGGTACAATCTGTAGACAATTAAGTCATAAGGACCTTGAGGCGATACAAGAAGACGGTTGGAGAAGGGAAAGGATGGATAAAGATGGGCTAGAAGCTGTTGCATGTGTGTAGCGGAACGTCCTCAAGGAGCAGGGTGGCCGGGGTTATGGCGTGACTCTTGCGTAGAAGACTGTTGCAGCAGGCAGGAGAGAAAGCCGTGTGGAACGTTCAACCTCTACTACAGTACATACAGCATGGTGTCCCTCAACATGTTGATCCTTCCACACAATAACGAAACGCGATCTCTCTCTTTCTTCTGTCAAACTTTCAGTTCATTGTGGTGTTAATACCATGTATAATATTCGAATTTCACAAATTTTACTATTCTTTAAAATGTTTTTAATAGAGATAGGCAAGGGTGAACAGTGCGGCGTGGCAACACAATATACGGTGTGTGTGTGTGTGTGTGTGTGTTTCACCTACTGTGACCTACATCAACTATTAAGTGTGTGTGTGTGTGTGTGTGTGTGTGTGTGTGTGTGTGTGTTTCACTGTTTGATCTGTTGCAGTCTCTGACGAGACAGCCAGACGTTACCCTACGGAACGAGCTCCGAGCTCATTATTTCCGATCTTCGGATAGGCCTAAGACCAGGCACACACCACACACCGGGACAACAAGGTCACAACTCCTCGATTTACATCCCGTACCTACTCACTGCTAGGTGAACAGGGGCTACACGTCAAAGGAGACACACCCAAATATCTCCACCCGGCCGGGGAATCGAACCCCGGTCCTCTGGTTTGTGAAGCCAGCGCTCTAACCACTGAGCTACCGAGCGCGTATGGTACAGTATCAATCTCTTGTGTGTGTGTGTGTGTGTGTGTGTGTGTGTGCACACACACACACACACACACACACACACGCCCACAGCTCAGTGGTTAGAGCGCTGGCTTCACAAGCCAGAGGACCGAGGTTCGATTCCCCGGCCGGGTGGAGATATTTGGGTGTGTCTCCTTTCACGTGTAGCCCCTGTTCACCTAGCAGTGAGTAGGTACGGGATATAAATCGAGGAGTTGTGACCTTGTTGTCCCGTGTGTGTGTGTGCCTGGTCTCAGGCCTATCCGAAGATCGGAAATAATGAGCTCGGAGCTCGTTCCGTAGGGTAACGTCTGGCTGTCTCGTCTGAGACTGCAGCAGATCAAACAGTGAAACACACACACACACACACACACACACACACACACACACACACACACACACACAAGAGATTGATACTGTACACACACACACACACACACACACACACACACACACAAGAGATCATCATAAACATTTCTTGAAGATATGTAGATACAGAGTACAGACCGAGACACGCATTGGGGCCTTGAGTGTCCACCCACACGCTGGATGGCTGGCTTGTGCCCGCCCGCCCAACACAAGCAGGCGCACAACTCTTACTCCTTCCCATCCCAAAAGCCTATATGATTCGTAAGAGTGTGCTTTTATTCTCTCTCTCTCTCTCTCTCTCTCTCTCTCTCTCTCTCTCTAAACACACACACACACACACACACACACACACACACACACACACACACACACACACACACACACACACACACACACACACACACACACACACACACACACACATTTTCACTGAAGATTTAAGAATGTATTGCCGCGTTGAAGTCTCTCAACCGTGCGTTCCAAAACGAAATAGTGCGAGATACTAGTACTTGTTGTCTTTCAGAAACAAGAGAGGAGTATGTCGATATTCTATGTAGTGGCAGGATGTTGATGTTTGAGGTCGGGAAGAAAACTTTTATGCAAGTACTCTATATATACTGGTAATATGACCATCCATAATGTGAGTCATCGCAACATCCATTATTATGTATCTATTGATTCTCGTGTTACTTGTTTTGTTAATTACCAGCCCGTGGCAAGTCACAATGAGTCTCGATGTGGTAAACGACTGAACATGTAATAAGATACTTTCATATATTTTTTTTATCTGTTTGTTACGTATGTATGATGTATCTATTTTCTAATATACAAAGGACAATAACGAGTCGGTGCGAAATGAATGATTAAATGTATTCTCCATTGTACCACGCTTACCACGCTATAAACCTGTCAAGTCCCAGCCATCTGCCTTCAGTGAATCATGCCTCACACACACACACACACACACACACACACACACACACACACACACACACACACACACACACACACACACACACACACCTCACTATTACTACATACTCACCCCTTGCCCTTGGGAGCCTGCCAGTGGACGGTGAAGGAGTGGGACGTGAGGGTTTTGGTGTCGAATGTGATGTTTCGCGGGGACAGTGGGATGGTGCGGTACTGCGCGGTGGTGGGGTTGGAGATCTGGTCCTGGCTCACAGTTTCCACAGAGATTTTGTAAGCCCGACCTGAAACACACACACACACACACACACACACACACACACACACACACACACACACACACACACACACACACAGTGATGAAGGTGATGATGTTGATAATAATAATAATAGATAATAATAGTAGTAGTAGTAGTAGTAGTAGTAGTAGTAGTAGTAGTAGTAGTAGTAGTAGTAGTAGTAGTAGTAGTAGTAGTAGTAGTAGTAGTAGTAATAATAATAATAATAATAATAATAATAATAATGTTACATAATAAAAGAAATACTTACTACATGATAACATTAAAAAATCTTACTGTAATCCCGAGAGAGAGAGAGAGAGAGAGAGAGAGAGAGAGAGAGAGAGAGAGAGAGAGAGAGAGAGAGAGAGAGAGAGAGAGAGAGAGAGAGAGAGAGAGAGAGATAGGGGAGTTGGGAGTTGGGTGGATAGGGACAAGGTGCAAAGGGTTTCAAATTAGTACCTGGGACGAGGCCATAGAAAGCTGCCTGAGCGGGTCCTGGCGGATCTCCTTTCTTCTCCAATTTCAACACACTCTCTGAAGCGTCACTTGGCTCGATGCTCACCTGCATGAGAGGATGGTTAGCGGTGGGTGGGTGAGTAAGGGGTAAGAGGAAGGACATACATTAGCCTTCACAGTTCATAACCAACTTTACTACAAGACACGCCATAAGTGAGCAGTAGCAGCGTGGATAGTGCTTGCTTTCATGCTCATACACAAACAACCTTTCATAATTTGGTACTCACAACAAGTCTTCTACACAGCATAGCATAAGAGAGCTTTAGTAGTGTAAATGTGCTTGCTTTCATAATCATACATAAATAGCCTTTCTTATTTTGGTACATTCATAAGCGTTAGTGTCTGTCTCCCTCCTGCACCCATGAGTAGCTATTATAGGAGTCTGGGTGTTCTGTACTTGCTATATTGTGTACTCAAGCATTACATGAACTAATTAATCTCTCAAGAACTGCGTGTCTTTTTAGGTTAGGGTTGGGTTAGGTTGGGTTGAGTTGGGTCTTGAGAATAGTTATCGATGAATGAAGTCTAAAAAGTGAAACCAAACCAATAATTTCAATCATGATTTGTATTTATAGCAGTCTAAGAAGTTGTTATCGAGCAAAAAGAAGTTTCCTCCTCCTTCAGCTCTGTAATACTCATGCATGCACACACGATTCACCACCTCGCGCTAGTGATTGCCACACACCATGATGCATTCGTAAGGCCTTGTTGACGCTGAAGTTCCTCACCCTAGAAATGTACATCCTTTCCCCTCCATGTGTCGTAACAAGAAAATATAAGCGAAGAACTCAAATGAAGTGATGCAGGTGGCCATGACATGAGACCAGCAGGCTCTCCTTGCACTCCGTACGGAATGTATGCACTCCTTCAACTCTGATGGCGCTGGTGCCGTGGAAATGGTGATGGTGGTGGTGATTATAGTTGTAGTAGTAGTAGTAGTAGTAGTAGTAGTAGTAGTAGTAGTAGTAGTAGTAGAAGTAGTAGAAGAAGAAGAAGAAGAAGAAGAAGAAGAAGAAGAAGAAGAAGAAGAAGAAGAAGAAGAAGAAGAAGAAGAAGAAGAAGAAGAAGAAGAAGAAGAAGAAGAAGAACAAGAAGAACAAGAAAAGAAGAAAAGAACAAGAAGAAGAAGAAGAAAAGAAGAAGAAGAAGAAGAAGAAGAAGAAGAAGAAGAAGAAGAAGAAGAAGAAGAAGAAGAAGAAGAAGAAGAAGAAAGAAGAAAAGAACAAGAAGAGGAAGAAGAAAAGAAGAAAAAGAACAAGAAGAAGAAGAAGAAAAGAAGAAAAAGAACAAGAACAAGAAGAAGAAGAAGAAGAAAAAGAACAAGAAGAAGAAGAAGTAGTAGCAGAAGTAGTAGTAGCAGTAGCAGTAGCAGCAGCAGCAGCAGCAGCAGTAGTAGTAGTAGTAGTAGTAGTAGTAGTAGTAGTAGTAGTAGTAGTAGTAGTAGTAGTAGTAGTAGTAGATAATTGTGACTAATTATACGTAATCTACCTGAACTGGCATTGGGTTCATAAAAAATGGAACATAGTAACCCTACACACTGCTGCCTTGGGTCACATTACTCGCGTGTGACTTCCTGACGCGATCACAGTACAGCGAGGTGGGCGTACCGTTCTGCGCGGCTCTTTTGATGTTGTTGTTGTTGTTGTTTCAGTGCTCGGAAGAATGCTAATGTAGTGGCGATGGTGATAACAGTGAAGAGAAAGACACGAGTAGCTCTAATACCGGAACATCAATCATGATGTTAATACGAGTATTTGAGTTAGATGGTGATGTTAATGCTGGTGGTGTTGGCTGCAATGTTATTATAGTAGTGGTGGTGTCGCCTGACGGTGTTGAAGCAGTGTGAGGCAGCAGAGCGCGGGGAAAACTACGGGCGGTGAGCGTCATTCAAATGGATGACTGTCCGTGAGGAGCACAGATTTGCTTTTTTCCCTGACACACTCCGTCTCTCTTGGTCACCCTGGTGCTCAGGTGGAGGCGTTCCGGACGACACCCGTCACGCCGAAGAAGCGTCCCTCTCCACTATTCTGTTCCGGCTACTACACCCACCCGTTCACTGCTCGTTCTGCTACCTGCGCTCACCATCACATACTCAACATTGAGTACATCAGTACTGTTACTAAAACTGCACACCTTTTTTGTTTGTGGAGTGCAAGTTTCACGGGCAGTGAGAGGGCATTCATTCCCTGTGCACCACGGTGTGGGGATGATTTCAGGATACACGTCCAAGTACGTACGGCAATGATCAGACAGCTGCGGTCCTGCTGGTCCCTCTCAAGTAATTGATGATAAAAGTGAGAAAGCTACACAGCCACGCACCACTACCCACCTGGCTCACGCGAGCTCTTGCAAGACTGGATTTTACAAAGGGAAAAACAAGCCCTGCAGCCACGCCCACACTCACCCTGTAGTGGGAGTAAACACCGACTGGATAAGGCGGCTGCCACAACACCAGCATGGTGGTTTCGTTTCTGTACCACACTATGAATCGGCCCGGCACGTTGGGTCCTGTCGAGGGATGAGAGAAAACAATGAATGGGCAACATTCCATTAGCAGAGTGGCTGAGAGGCACCAGATTCAAATGTTCAGACTGTTTTATTAACTATAACATAACTGATTGAAAAAAAATATACCTTTGATGTCAGATAAGAAATAAAACATACCTATATCTTGTAACTCATGGAGGGTAACTTTTAGTCAGGAATGATGGCGTTATATGAATAAATAAATAAACAAAAAAAAATCTGCATGCATGAAAAAAACGTAATTTTTCTCCTTCCCATAAAACATTTATAAAAGCATTCTTATGTAAAAATGCAAAGCAAAAAATTTTTTTTTTGATGAAAGAAATATAAATGCAAAAAATGAGACGCTATACTATAGCAACTTACGAGTGGTAAACTTCGACGAGATGTATGCATCACTTTCCTTCTTCTCATAAACAGTGTACAGCTGTAACTCGTATGACGCCCCAGGAGTCAGGTCTCGCAAGGTGAAAGGCAGCTGAGCCTCCTTGATCACCACGTTTCTAGTGCTGTCT
>NC_059272.1:18670985-18678485 GCF_017591435.1 Portunus trituberculatus | reverse complement strand
ACACACACACAGTATGTGTTGTGTGTTGATGTGGTCTCAGTCCTACCCGAAGATCGGTCTATGAGCTCTGAGCTCGCTCCGTAATGGGGAAGACTGGCTGGGTGACCAACAGGTGCCCGAGGTGAATTACACACACACACACACACACACACACACACACACACACACACACACACACACACAAATATACACAAGGACAAGTAGACCAGCAAGATGCAACAGAAAGGGCAAGACAGTTAATAGTGGACTAAACACACACACACACACACACACACACACACACACACACACACACACACACACACACACAAATATACACAAGGACAGGTAGACCAGCAAGGTGCAACAGAAAAGGCAAGACAGTTAATTAATAGTGGACTAAACACACACACACACACACACACACACACACACACACACACACACACACACACACACACACACACACACACACACACACACACACACAAATAGGATTCTCTAACTATAAGACACATAAAGCTACCTATGAATCTTCAAGTAAATTCTGTGAAAAGGAAACAGTTAAACAAGATTCTTTGGAACCCGGACTGTACGGTGTCCGGAAGTGACGTCACCCTCCACAGCATCGCCACTATTAGATCAAAGGTTGCACGGCGGAAGGAAATACGTACTGGGTGTTCAGCGGCCCCTCAACACACTCCCATCACAGGATACTCGAGTCAGAACGATACAAAGGCATTCTACTTCCTATCGTCATCTTTTTGTTCCCCTCACCAGTGCAGCGGCCAACCAGCATCTTGACTCCTTTATCTTTTTACTGATACTCTCTGCAACTCCCTTCCTGTTTCTGTTTTTCGTCCCGCTTCTAACTTGAATTGTTTAAAAGGAGGAGAATCAAGACATCTCAAAAGCTAAAACTGGATATCTATCTTAGTTACACGTAATCACTTCCTGTTTCCTTTTTTCGAGAATAGAATTAAGAGCAACCTTTGATTTTATTCTATCTATTACTTATTTTTGTCCTCACGTCGCTCTCGTTGACTCAAAAAGATAAAATTAGTATGATGAAATATAAGTAGAACAAGTACGAACTAAATTTATGAACGAACAGACAACAGAGAAGTAGAAAAGAAGTAGGAAAACAGAAGAAAAATAATAAAATAAAAATAAATAGTAGGAAAAGTCTTGCTAAGACCTCTCTCCCAACCAGCCAACCAGCTAGCCAACCAGCCCACACATCCCCTACCCATCCCACCCCCAAAAAACACCCTTCACCACACACGCCAACGCAAGACACACCCGCTGGACACCGAAGACAGCACAGAGGGAACAAACTTAAGCTCAATCATGCACTACGCCTCTCCTCTTCCGCTCAACGGTGATTACGGGGTTCTGAAGAGTGCTACGAGATGATGGCCTGTTGAATAATGGACAAGACATCAACAGGTGGGCGGGACAGTGAAGGGAAGGACAAGGGGACGAGAGTTGTGTACGAGAGTGGTGGACGTGCTAAGTATGCGCGAGAGGACTTCCGCCAAACAACACCCAGTTTGACCTTTCCGGTGGTGACGAGAGAGAGAGAGAGAGAGAGAGAGAGAGAGAGAGAGAGAGAGAGAGAGAGAGAGGGTGGAGTGGTATAACTTATTGTGGATACGTGTTGCATTTTGCCATGATTGATTCTCAGGTATGCAGGAAACGATTCCAGTAAATCACATAGAAAAAATAAAGTCTTAGTTTGTATTTTTTTTCTTATTAACATAGCTTTCGAGGGAAATGGAAAAAGAGTAAACAGTTCAACCTTTCCTTCACCATATCTTCCTTCTCCTTCCTGTAGTTCTCCTTCTCTTCCATATTATTATCCTATCAACCTTCCTCTTCCTTCACCCATCTCTCTTTCCCTTCCTTCCTGTTGTTTTCCCTTTCACACTCCCCCTCTTCTTTCTTCTTGTCTTTCTTTTTAATCTTGCTCCTTCTCCTCTTCTTCTTCGTCCTCATGTCCTCGGCTCCTCCTAATAAGTCAAAGGTGGAGTAATGACCGTACGACAGTTACACACGGACTTACCACACAGGCCCCACTCCTTGCAGAAGACAATGTTTCGCTGCCCTCGCCAGTCACCAGTGGAAAATAAGGCCAAGCTGAGGAGTCTAATATTATGGGACTACTTTTAACAAGCTCTAGTAAAGGTTTTGGCTGTAGCGATAATTTTAACAGGGATTGCCACGCCACGTAAAGACTTGATAGCATCTTCCAGTTTTTCTTGTTTTCTTATGTTCTTGTGAGTTATCCATATCAGAGGGAGAAGATAGCCGTACGAAAGCGTGGTGTATCATCCTGTGGTTTTCGAATGATATATTATGAGCGCCCAATGGGTTTCAGACGAGTAGTTTGCGGTGTGTTAAAAGTGGTGGCTCAGTGATGCAAAAGGAGAAAGGGAAGGAGGAAATGCCGTGGTGATGAGTACAAAGTGAAAGGAGAGAATTAATAGAATAGCCACAAAGCAATGTCCACAAGGAAAAGAGCAAAGTGTGTCACCACCTGCTTTATTTCTGCATGTCAAGAGGAAGTAGTGTGTCTGTGTCGCTTCATACTCCAACATACTTTGACTTTTGCTAGCTCGGTGTTCTGTCCTCTCTCTGACCCATGGCCGATGTTACACACTCGCTCACTTCTTTCTTTTTCTTTTTTCCATTCACTGACTTTTTACTTTAACCTTTCGTTGGTTGGTTTCCGGTTAGACAGTGTTAGTTAGCACGTCTTTTCCTCGATGACTGTGTTTGTCTTGCACTCCACATCCACCTCCGTGCGTTCCACACACACACACACACACACACACACACACACACACAGAGAGAGAGAGAGAGAGAGAGAGAGAGAGAGAGAGAGAGAGAGAGAGAGAGAGAGAGAGAGAGAGAGAGAGAGAGAGAGAGAGAGAGAGAGAGAGAGAGAGAGAGAGAGAGAAAAACACAACTCCCTTCACAGCCTCTTGTGGCAGAAGCTGTGTTGTCTCCATGCAGCGACCCGCCTCAAAATATTCCGCATGATCGAGGGTATGGCATTCCATGACTTAATGGTTTTACCGACGGGTCAGTCTATACTGAAAAATCTCTTTCGTCTTTACATGTGATATGCAAGTACTGCTGTGAACACCTCACTCATAGTGTTGTTTCCACTGACTCCAAATGATTCATCCAGGCAGTATGAATACATAACATTTACCTTCCAGCAGCACGACTATAGGTACTGTACACTCACACTCCCCCGGGTCTCCGTACAAATCTCAAGTGATGTTGCTGGTTAAGCCGCTAAAGCAGCTTTCCTTTTCTCCCATCCCTGACCTAACTGTCCCCCAGAGCTTCTCCCGGAACGTTTATTATGCAGGGACAAATGGTTTCTCTGGATGTCCCGATAGACAGTCACCCTCCCTGTCTCCTCGATCGCTCTGTTATCGTATCAATATGTGGCCACCTGCACCGCATCCGCCTTGGCTTTCCTTGTGCTCCAGGGATCCGGCCTGGCAGGGCCGTCAACCTCACAGGCACGTCTGACAGATACATCTTCCACACCTCACCTTTCACTACCTCCTCCAATGCAAGGCCACTTTCCGTCTGTGGGAGTACCGTCACTCTACTTACCATGAATACTGATACCAGACATGCATATCATTATTCTAGTGGAGCTTGTGGATACATCTGGTGAATCTAAAGAATCACTGTACTGATCTTCACAGTTAAATAAGGCTCAGCGCTTTACATCCTGAACTACATTTGGTAAAAGATGATTTTCACTGCTGTTTTCATTCATTACAACTTCTGCCGCTAATACAGTTTCTGCTTCCTTTGTGAACACTGGGCATTGCTCCGTCACTTGACATTAAGTAGAGAATCTCACTACATTTATTATATGTAACTAAATTATCATGCAACTAAATAATTAATCTCTAAGAAGCGAGATGTATTACTCTAAGTTTTTGACGCAACAATTTTCCTGGATGGTTATGTTCATTTGATTTACGTTGTCATTTTAAAAAACTTATACATATATGAGGAAACTAATTCTCATACAAGTTGGAGGATGACTGGAACGACCTGTTGTTTGAGCTAATATAGTAGTGTAAGGAATATCACAGTGGTATATCTCTGCATGCATTACTCTGACAAGAATATGCTGATGTAAATTTACGAGTGAAAATAACTTTCACTCTCCCAGCAAGACAGCATAAAGAGAACAGCTGGAGAAGATCGAGACGCCGCGTCGCACTGCCTCCCTGCGGGGGAGCGAAACCGCTAAGAGGGAGACGCATGAGTGAGAGGCTGACTCAAAACGCTGGTTTGCGTCAAGCATGAGGTGCTGCTCTTTACATCAGATACTGAGGCAAGTAGCACTTAGCTGCCTCAAGTATTGCGATGATATCTTCAGTGTTTTTCAGAAATGATGATGATGACAATTTTGGCGACATGAACACAGGCAGTGATAACGATGACCTATTTTCCCTTCACGCTCTCCACCCAGGACAGCGATGGCAGACTGTGGCTGGCCTCCCCTGCTGCTTGTCATCCCCACTTGCCTTGCTTTCCTCCGTAAAATGTATCCCACCGCTGCCATCAGTTATATATTAATGGAGGTGCTAAAGATTCCCAGAAAGGTTGTTTGAAGTAAACAAACTGGTAGACATATTTGCTGTATTCGTAGAGAGCCAAATACAGAGTCGTGGCTGTGCTCGATACCAAGCACCCACGGACTCACTTCGTTCGGCTTGTGATTCTGTACTCGACTATGTATACAGCAAGTGTGTCTACCAGTTTGTTTACGTCAAACAACCTTTCTGGGAGTCCACAGCAAGCCTACCAATACAAGAACACAACACTATTTCCAGTGTGTGCTAACTTCTAAACATCTGTGTTTGTGAAGTAGGAAAGTTTCTGATGATACTGGATATAATGACAATGATGATAATGATATGAGAAAATGAGGTCACTGTTTTCTTTAGTGAGAAGAACAACGTCCAGAGGGAAGAGTAGTGACTCACATGCAACACGTGTATCCACAAGTGTTCCATTTGTTCTAACTTTTTTTTTTTTTAATCTATTCTTCAACTTGGATTATTGTTCTCGACTGGACACACACACACACACACACACACACACACACACACACACACACATACACACAACCAAGAAGGCCTGAGTTTGAGTGTTAATGTTGCCCCTGTTCACCTAAGCAGCATGTAGTAAGGGATGTAACTCGAGGGGTTGTGGTCTCGCTTTCCTAGTGTATGGGTGTGTTGTGGTCTAAGTCTACCCGAAGATCGGTCTATAAGCTCTGAGCTCGTCCGTAATGGGGAAGGCTAGATGGGTGACCAGCAAGCGACATTGGTGAATTACACACACACACACACACAAAAAAAAAAAAAAAAAAAAAAAAAAACACAGGATTATCTAGCTATAAAGCACATAAGGCTACGTATGAATCTTCATGTAACACAAGAAGTATTTCGGCAGAGTTTACAAGCAATCTTTGGTTTTATTCAATTACTTATTCTTGTCCTTACCTCGGTCTCGTTGACACAAAAAAAGAAAAACAGTATAATGAAATGTAAGCTGAACAAGTACGAACGAAATACATGACAAACAGAAAATAGAGAAGTAGGAAGAAAAGTAGGAAAACAAAAGAGAGAAAAAAAGAAAAATAAATAGTAGGAAACAATACACACACAAACCTGACCTGACTTTTTGTTCTTAGTCGAGATACACTTTTTTTCTTTCAAGCGTGTGCGTATTGAATCATGTATCACTAACCTGTACTTCCCTCCCTTCACAGATGACACACCCGTACAAACCTGCCGCCACCAAGGCCACGCTGCTGCTGCCTCAGGATCGTTCCTACCGCTCCTCCCTCTCTCTCTCTCTCTCTCTCTCTCTCTCTCTCTCTCTGTGTGTGTGTGTGTGTGTGTGTGTGTGTGTGTGTGTGTGTGTGTGTGTGTGTGTGTGTGTCTACAAATCTGTTAAGCTCACATCAACACATAACATCTTCATTTTCACCTGTGTAAACAATTTTCTTTACACAAGTGAATATAATAAGCACGGCGGTTTCTCTTAAATCTTCTCAACATCAGTGAACTACCTTACATGAACTCAGAGCTGAAGTACAGTACAGCATTCTTACACCAGTGCATGCATGGCGTAACTCTTAAAACAAGTAGCGTAACTAGGGAGCGTGGAATTACCTAAGCATCTGCTGTAAACCTGGCATCATAATCCATAAACGCAAAATGGCACCGTAATTCAACCATTAACACCTCCAAACATCCCTCATTCATATGCACTTATAGCATCATCATCATCATCAACTAACAGCCAGCGTACGTACGTAATCCACATACTCAAATTACTCCACGCCAGCATCATCATTACCTGTCCCGCACACAACACAATTAACATTGACACATTGACATGAAAAGATAGGAAACTCATAACGTAAGTAGAAAGTTGTCGCGGCTGTATACACAAGGCCTTAGCTCAGCTCCTTAGCTCTCCAAGGCCACGAAGAGGAGAGGGGTGGGGAGGTGAACGAGGAGCGGCGATTCAGACAGAGGAAGCGACAGGAAGTGGTTAAAAGGGATGGAATTCTTATCTTTCATCGCTGCATTATGGAGGAGATCCTTAAGGCAGAATGGCGGGAAACGTGTAATGGGCGGGGAAGAGAGAGAGAGAGAGAGAGAGAGAGAGAGAGAGAGAGAGAGAGAGAGAGAGAGAGAGAGAGAGAATTAAGTAAACCTTTCTACCTGTGCAATCTGCAAAGAACAATCGTCTTGAGTAGTTTCTGAATAATACAATTTTCTATACGACAAAATTCTTCAGGGAATAAGAGAGAGAGAGAGAGAGAGAGAGAGAGAGAGAGAGAGAGAGAGAGAGAGAGAGAGAGAGAGAGAGGTGAACATATGGAGAAGTCGATAGTCTGTAAAAACCGCAGGAGAAATCTGGCAACAGGTGCAGGAGTGTTAAAAAGGAGAGGGAACCGTCAGCGATCTATAAAGCATGCATATGTTTGCCTATTTTAATTGCCTTTCTATTAGTCCACCCATCCACCTGTCCATCCCAATCACGTGGTTACCTGACTCATCTATCTACTGGTTCACTTATCTATCTGTACATTTATTTATCATCCTGTCTCACCAAGTTTCACGTCTGATAGAGAAGTTTTTTTTTTCCATTTTATTTTCATTGTGTCCATTAATGTATCTACTAGTCTATTTCTCTATTCATCCACCTATCTATCTATCTATTTATCCATCCATCCATCTATCCATCTATCTATCTATCTATCTACCTACCCCTTAGTATCGCGCTTAGCCTCGCGGTACGAAAAGTAACACTAGTTGGTCTTATTTCCAAACGCATTCAACCCGCGGAACTTAAGGTCAAGAGGGCGAGAGGATGCTCGGTCTGCTAACTCCCTTTACTCCCTTGTGGAAGTTTGAAGCACAGCCATTACTCCCCCAGGAATGTGCAAAGTGTTAA
>NC_059272.1:18595985-18665985 GCF_017591435.1 Portunus trituberculatus | reverse complement strand
TTTGTTCATCACGCTGCCAGAATAACAGTGATATTAATTAAAGTGTATACGCCCTTACAGCTCTCTCTCTCTCTCTCTCTCTCTCTCTCTCTCTCTCTCTCTCTCTCTCTCTCTCTCTCTCTCTCTCTCTCTCTCTCTCATCTTCTTAGCTGTATTTAACTTCCTCACTGCCTTTATTTAATTCTCTTTGTTATATTTCCCAGTTTCCTCCACCGGACACCTCTATCAAGTTCTTTCCCACGCTCATTCCTCCGTCCTTCCCTTCTACGCCCTATTCACTCATCTCTTTCTCTCCTCTCTTGCTCGCTCACCTACTTTCCTCATTCCTTTTCCTTCCTTGCTTTTGCCATTTATTTTTATTTGTACTGTGCATTCTCCTTCCCCTCTCTTCCTGACTCACTGTTCTCAATTTATACCTGTATGGCGGTGTTGACTGCCTCTAAATCGTTATGCGAATGCCCATCCTAACTGTCATGGTAACACAAACACACCCACACATGCATAGACAAGCACTGAATTGTCATAAGCATTCTCTTCCACCCACACATGTCTGCAGGACGTGCGTCACTTCCATAAAAGAAAGATGAACCATAAGAAAGAGATCATTCACTTCTTATCGCCATCTGTTTACATGAGACGATGCGATGCAAAACACACACACACATGCACGTCCACACCCAGTCACACACACACACACACACACACACACACACACACACACACACACACGAGGGAGAAAGCCTGTACGTGACGATCGTCTTTTCACGAGAGAAAGCAACTGCAGGCGACACATTTTTCCGCAACAGGCTGAGACGTGACGGAACTCTCTCCTGACCATTCTCTACCCTGCAACTGTCACCCGGAGCTGCCATCACCACAAGTTGCCCCTAGACAGGCTGCGAGTGCACGACTATTTCTGGCAAGGACTCCTGGTGGGCCGGCACATCTCTACCCCTAACCTGCCAACAGGTGTTCTGTTTCCCTGATCCATTACGGCATCATTGTGTTGCCAGCGCGCGTGAAGGCTAGTGGAAGGGCGTGCCGGTTTTACGGGGAGGTGCAGCGTGGGTGTTGCTTCACCACGCCTATACCATGAAAGTCAGGCAGGCGACCCGGGAGCTATCTTCATGCTTCTCAGAAACATCAGAACCTCAGCTGACTCAGTGAACACACACACACACACACACACACACACACACACACACACACACTACTCGCATCGACTACCGCCCCCGCAAACTCTCTCCATCTTTGGGTGTCACTTCTAATCGCGGCAGCAGAAAAAGAAAATGTGGGTAAAGAAGTTAACATTTCCTCGTGGCTTGAAGGGAGAGAGAGAGGGAAAAGAGAACACCTATCTAGGAGCGGCTTATCCCACCAGACCGCCAGACACAGACACCACGAGTCACTCCATTATCGACCACTTGCCACTGGGAAAATCGTACCGTTAACGATTTGCTAACACCCCGTAATGACCTCCGCTTCAGCCGGCTCCCTCACACCTGCCTCACCACGCTTCGCCTCGTCCATTGACTGCCAGAATACTACAATTTTATGAACGCCTCTCACACTTCCACCAGTTGTGCCGCCTAGTGTAGCACCAAGCCACTATGACACCGTGGAGAGAGTAGGTTATATCATTACTACTACTTCACAGTGTATACAATTTACAAGAAAGTATGGCTTCGCTCACTTTCACATCCTCCATAAATCAGACCCTCAGCAATGCACGTGCCATGAGCCAGAGCGGGGCAAGGAAGGGGAGAGGGGAGGGGTGAGATGGATGCGGCTCAGTACTACTAGCCACTGTGTTCTGCCAATGCTTTGTGCCCACCGCTACTTGACGACCTCGGCGCACCCACTCTGGCAGGAGTGTGTGGTGTGTGCCAGTCTGCGGACGCGCCTTCTCGGAACAACAATGAATAATGTAAGGGGAGATAAAAGCATGGGCGGTAAAGTAAAAGGTGATATCTCAAACACAAAGGAATCAGGCGAAGATAAAACAACACCAGGGATTTTTGGAACGGTGTAGTTTGGTTAAGTTAGATTAGGTTAACTTGATCAAAGCTAACCTAACCTAACCTAACATTACCCACCCAAACAGGTGCGCACTACCACCTACCACGAGACAGGTGTGTGTGTGTGTGTGTGTGTGTGTGTGTGTGTGTGTGTGTGTGTGTGTGTGTGTGTGTGTGTGTGTGTGTGTGTGTGTGTGTGTGTGTGTGTGTGTGTGTGTGTGTGTGTGTGTGTGTGTGTGTGTGTGTGTGTGTGTGTGTGTGTGTGTGTGTGTGCACCGTATCATTCACGTGTCAGATACGCCTCCCACCGCCGCCACCACCACTACCACCCGTGCAGCACCAGTGAAAGTAACAAATGACTGTCTCCGCTGCACAAGAGGAATAAACAAGCGTGTCCCGCCGCGTGTGGTGGGCTAGGTGGTGATGCCTGATGGGGCTAGGACGAGGAAGAGGAGGAGGAGGAGGAGGAGGAGGAGGAGGAGGAGGAGGAGGAAGGGGTGGGGTGCTATACTGAGAAATGTGGGACGCTTTGATACACTCCCCTATACTGAAGGTGAGCTGGTTCTGATCGCCCGCAGTAATCAGACACTCGGCAAGAATGACCTTCCTCTGGCTGGCTGGAGATGTAGAAATGTTACACAAATATTGACCAAGTACGATGCAAATATAGGAGTAGACGTGGAGACTCGTGATTAACGGTGAATAATACATGCTAAAAGATACGATAGTGGAAGAAATGTTGCGTAAATGAATGAAAGAGAGAGAGAGAGAGAGAGAGAGAGAGAGAGAGAGAGAGAGAGAGAGAGAGAGAGAGAGCGTCATAAAAATCAACACGAGGTAACCAGTACTTCCTTCTAGTCAAGCAGTGGGCGTCCCCGTCATGCTGGCCTGAGAGGAACGAATACTGACGGCAGTGCTATAACAACAATACCACACGATTGACTTTAAAACCCCTTCAGTACTGGAACGCATTTTTACTTTGAGTTTTGAGTGTGATTAGACGATTTTATTGACATTAGAAAGGATCAGAAGATTAATGGTCACAGTCTTCACTATTTCAATCCCCACATGAGTTTCGGAAGCTGCATAAAATCACCAGATAGTAAGCAAGATTAATATGATAACGCGTCAGAATACTGAAAAGGTTAACGTGGCTGGTGTTCACTGTTCATTTCGACCAGTACCAGTGTGATGAGGGATTATAACAGACTGTACAAGGAATATCATACAGCAACAGACCCTTTAGACTCCCCCAGATTGTTTGATTTCACTACAGTACACTCTAAAGAACTAAAAAAAAAAAACACCAATAAAGAAGAGTTGGGTGTAATCTGCAACTGTTACTATGTGTGTGTGTGTGTGTGTGTGTGTGTGTGTGTGTGTGTGTGTGTGTGTGTGTGTGTGTGTGTAATGGAGGAAGGGAAGAGGATGCGAGTGTATCGTAGCGTGGTAATGTACAGCACCTATTGTGTATGTGTGTATGTATGTATGTAATGGAAATGAATCAAGTAGCGTAGGTCTTCTGTGACTTCAAGCGATACTGAGAGAGCAAGGCGTGTCTGCGTTCTTTCTCCAGGCCAGACTACATATTTCCATACATAAGTTACCTTGAAAGCTGTTCTCCTCATACTTGTCTTTGTTTAGGGAGACAGACCTTCAGTAATGTACATAACAATAAACCGAAAGTCAGCAAGGAATGTCCAGCGATTTAATAGTAGTTTGTGGTTTACAGAGAGAGAGAGAGAGAGAGAGAGAGAGAGAGAGAGAGAGAGAGAGAGAGAGAGAGAGAGAGAGATTTAAAAGAAAGGTAATGGTCGGACATGAATGAGGGGGAGGAGGAGGAGGAGACCACTGTACACAATAAGAGAGAGGAGCGGGACACGTGTCTGTGCATAACACAGCAGCGGTACACGTCCAACAGCACGGCCTGACGCCACAGAGGAAACCGTAACTTAGATCCGTTTCAGCGTCTTATCTTATCTAAACACAAGACAAAGAACAGCGACCCATGAAGCAGCTGGTATGGATTACTGCGGCGGGATTTCCGTGTATTGTCACTAAGTTATTCCAATCATGTGCATTGCCAGGTGTGTGTGGAGTCAATCAGTCACTTCTGTGCACGTGGCTGTCTACTCACCTGTCACATTCACTTGGCGCTCCTCACCTCGGTAACTTCTACACCTCGGAATTTCTAAGTCACTCACACTTAATCGTATCTTTTGCAAGTTTAAAATATTTAGTTAAATTAGAAAACACTTGTCTATTATATATCAGAGAGACGCATGAACGGCAAAATATTGATAAAAGAAAGTCCACATATGGAGTCGCTCCCTATGACAGTCAGAAGTGGTAGAATAAAAACAAGTGTCCAATTTACTCTTTGCCTTATCTTGCTACTCCGCTTCTGAAATGGGTTACCGTTATTCATCTTCTGAGGAATTGTTCACTACAGACAATCACTAAAAACTGATTCATGACGGCATAGTTATTCATGCCATTACCAATCCATAGCACCAAGAAGCCACATGTCACCCCTAACACACTGCACCAAGTCCTTACAACACAAGCATGCATGTATGTACACACGTATGTATTTCAACACAGCCTCTGTTGTGTATACCTGCTCTGTTAACAATGGCCGTCCATTTCCCACATCTTTGTACACTGAGTTCTGTTCCCGGTCCTTGTCTCGTGGAAGTCAGTGTTATGACTTCCGTGGGTGTCCATTGCTCCTATTGGTTACGCACCGCCGCAACACAATAGCCCAGCAGTGAGCAGCTTTGTGGTTACTATTCTTCCACTCGTTACCCAGGCAGCATAGGAGTCGTGCCAGTCCGTGCTCCGCCTCCCCTGCGTGTTGTGTTCAGTGGGACGGTGTCATTCAGAAACTAACCCGTATCTTGAGACGCTTTAAGCTTTCATCAAGACTGTTTCCAAAGGCCACTGAGATGATTAGCAGCATTTTAAACGATGTTCTTTCCACTGATAGAGCAGAATTCTTACTTGACTATCTCTGCATTCATGACAACACTTTCACACACACACACACACACACACACACACACACACACACACACACACGCCTCAGTGGTCAGTCACGGGCGCACAGCTGCCTTTGTTAGCGAAATGCGAACCAATTCATTACCTCCTGACAAAAGAAACCAAAGGAGGGCGGGACGTGAACACACACACACACACACACACACACACACACACACACACACACACACACACACACAGACAGCGGAGATGAACGCCCCCGCATCCACACCATGACGCCTCCATTTTCAGGTTGGCTTCACGTCCTTACAACCTTACATCCTACACCTGCTCCTTAGATCTACCTCCACATGCAGCCACACACGTCCCTGATCCTCACCAGACACCTCTATACCCTCTAAGCCTAAACTCATCTTGTCCATAATCCTATCACCTTGAAGACCCCGCACCCTAACACACCCATACCCTCACACACCCCTGTTTCACTCATACGCACCTTCCCCCTACCTGCCCCTCCCAGCACACCCACCACCTGTCCCTCCCACTGGCGGAAACACGAGGTCCCAGTCACGCGCTGGGTAAATAATCAAGGCCAGACGAAGGAAGACGGGGATGTCACATTATAGGACAGACAGTCATACTAACAGCAAGTGTGTGTGTGTGTGTGTGTGTGTGTGTGTGTGTGTGTGTGTGTGTGTGTGTGTGTGTGTGTGTGTGTGTGTGTGTGTGTGTGTTTCGGCAGATGGTGCCTGAGCTATGCCGGTGGTGGGCAGGAGGATGATGGTATAAGGGTGGGAGGTCAGGGTTGAGGGACCGCCATGCCCCTCCCAGGTCCACCACCACCACCACCACCACCACTATCACCACATGCCATCCTACCCTTTCTACCATACGCACCATGATGAGGCGTGCGGTGTAGTGTGATGTGGTGTGGTGTAGTATAGGCGTCATGGAGTGGCCAGAACAAGGCCTAACTCAAGCACCTTCCTTCCCTTATCTTCAGGCGTTTACATTCCGCTGGTCCACAAAGCACACACACACACACACACACACACACACACACACACACACACACATGATCCACTACGTCTTCAGGCCTCCCATCCTTATCATCTCTCCCTGGCATATCAATCTTCCGTCTCTCAATCTTCTCTTATTTTCACACCTTGCTCCAATATGAAAGACTTGAAGCAACCCATCCTCTTTCACTTCGCAGGTATCATCGTACTTTAAGACCTGTATTCTGAAACGCTTTGCTCTCTCACCATTACTGCTTTCCAAAGGCTCCAGTTATGATAATCGTGTTTTTAAGAGTACTTTTATGGTTCTGGTGATGGACTGACAATATTTTTAGTTTATTGAAAGGAGAAATTGTCCAGAAAACCCGGCTAATTGTGTCTGTGGCCTTGTAAAATTGACGTAGTGAGAAGGGAAGGCTTTTCTGAATACGGGCGTTAGTGTGTCTCCCTGCAAGGAAGAATTAGACATGCGAAGGAGGATGTGAATGAACATTAACTCTGGTGGCCAGTGAGCAGTTTTGCTGTCTACAAGAAATATACATTATACATTAACAGCGCTCCATTATTTGTTATCACTTCTCTTGCCTTATCTCTCCGTATCCTGTTTATTACACTGCAGTTAAGATTTATTGTTCCTTGAGAGTGTTCCTTGAAAGTGAGTGGCAGTGTTAATGTGAGGCGGGGATAGGAGGAAAGGGCCTGCAGTATATTATATTCCATGAAGGGGCTCTTTACGGGGGGAGGGGTGCATAATAGTACTGTCCGGTTAGCCTTATCCTTTTCTACCGTAGTCTTACCCCTGACACTTCTCTAATCCATGGTAGCCTCATAACGTAACACTAAAACCTGATCTTCCACTACTACAAAAGATAAAACAACGGATTTTTTTTCTGATACAAGAGGGAAAAATTTGCCAAATAACAGTATACCGTGTTGCCTCCACAGAAAAAGATAAATTTAATGATCCTCACGTGGAGCTGAGATAACGATCCACGTGGAGCACTAGTCTTTCATGCCCGCGTGGCGACTTCAACTCCGAGGCTCCAGATAAGTGGCCTAAAAATACACTCCTTACCACTACCACCACTACCACCAACAATATGCGGCGTGAGTCTTGGGTCCTCCTCTCCATGAGTGAAGGTGTGAGGGTCGTATGTTGCATAGCTTCAAATGAGATCAATTCTTTTTAGTAGCAAAGCAAACAAGAGTGACTGGTCCTTTCCTTTCTGTGACTGAGCAAAGCAAACAAGAGTGACTGGTCTTTACCTTTATGTGACTGAGAGCAAAGCAAACAAGAGTGACTGGTCCTTTCCTTTCTGTGACTGAGCAAGGCAAAAAAGAGTGACTGGTCCTTTCTTTTCTGTGACTGAGCAAGGCAAACAAGAGTGACTGGTCTTTACCTTTCTGTGACTAAGGAAAGCAAACGAGAGTGACTGATCCTTCCCTTTCTGTGACTGAGAGCAAGGCGAACAAGAGTGACTGGTCCTTTCTTTTCTGTGACTGAGAGCAAGGCAAACAAGAGTGACTGGTCCTTTCCTTTCTGTGACTGAGAGCAAGGCAAACAAGAGTGACTGGTCCTTTCCTTTCTGTGACTGAGAGCAAGGCAAACAAGAGTGACTGGTCCTTTCCTTTCTGTGACTGAGAACAAGGCAAACAAGAGTGACTGGTCCTTTCCTTTCTGTGACTGAGAGCAAGGCAAACAAGTGACTGGTCCCTTTATCTTCTGTGACTGAGAGGCATTATGACAGTAGTCGATGTCCCCTCACATACTCCCACGTGTCTCAGCTTTACACCTTGACGCTTTACAACAGCACTCTACGGATGTGAGATTAGGGCGTTATCTATCTGTATATAGTAACTCGATAACAACACGAACCTCATCACTTGTGCCGGCAAGTGTTATGTTACTTCGACGAATTGTAAAGAGTTCCTCCGTTCAATCTTGTAGTGGCATCTCTAATGTCCCATGTACAATTCTTGGTGCTTAAGTTTACGTTGTTGTTTTTTCTTTTGTTTTACATGAGACTTGTTACTCGTCCTATATCTTTAACGCTGAGCCGTGACGCTGACTCAACATATTCTTTCAGCTGGACACCACTAAGGCTTCAGAGGACAGCCCTGTACTGTTACCCTGACACTGAAGATGGTTTGTGTCGGATTAATGCTTCCTTCTGAGAGGCAAGGAATGTTAATAGCCACTAATCCACTTCTGACCTTCCACTTCGACACACATAGATGTCTACTTGAAACTGTGCGTATGAGACACGACGCTTGAGGTAATCAGATTAAGACCATGACATGATATAGAAGAATTATATACAAACCCGAGTGATGGTGAATGCTGTAATGTAACACTGGAGTACTACTATTAATACTATGGTGGTTGCCTCTTGCGGTCTGCATGCACTCAACATATTCCATTGCAACAGACTCGATACATGCATCTTCTCTCTCTCTCTCTCTAATGATCTCATGCTTAAGTTATACACATCATCGTACATATCGAAGCAAATTTAACAGCTGCAGCAACAATAGCGTGACATTAATGTAGTGATGTGTATAAGTATTAGATAACGCAACATAACAAAATATTAAATGAAATGGAAAAATCCATCTTGAACAATTAAAATTTCCTTGTGAGGTATGGAAGGAAATACTCTAAGGCAGAAATATGTAAGAGCTACAGTATTAGCTTGGCTTGTCACTCTTCATACATCGAAAGGGTGAGGATCCTCAGACGTGTTCAAGTGCTTGCCTTTCCTCTGGCCGGGAGACACCGCCGTTGAGATGGATGACGCGCCTCAGTAAGCAACAAGGGCGGTCCTGGGACGCACCAACCAGCGATCAAGGGTATTGACAAAACAAAGTCTTCAGTAACGCGATGTAAGGATCGAGTTCCGGGGCAGCAAGGCTGAGTCACAGGCGACCTTGACCAGCCATCCTCTCTCCCTCTCCCTTCCCCCCAATACTCCCTCACGCCTCGCACCGCCCCTCGCTCTTCACAACTCTTCCTTTCTCTCGATTATTAAGAGAACCTCAGCCAAAAATAACTCGGAACAACACGGTTTAATATTAATGCAGCATTGCTGACAGATAATGCCGCCACTAACACCACACTCCACGCCCTCATCAGCCCCACACTTGGCAAGGTTGGAGAGAAGTGAGCAGGAAAACGTGACAATAGAGGAAGTAGATTAATAGCTCTAACCAGCAGGAGTGTGACGGGCGTGGGGCGGGCGATGCGGGCCAGCCCCAGGTGAGTCCCCGCCGCCTTGTTGTCATCCTGTGTGGCTGCTGGTGCCTCAGGTAATGTTGGGAGCCACGGCCCCATCTACATATATACACTATAACCACAATTTTCCATACCAGCCACCATTTATACATCCCATAAACAATAATAATAGCTATAGGTCATACCTTTTTTACATATCTTTTATACAAGTGTAGTCAGTCAGTCTCTCTCTCTCTCTCTCTCTCTCTCTCTCTCTCTCTCTCTCTCTCTCTCTCTCTCTCTCTCTTTCTCTCTCATAGCGTGGTAGAATCAAACATCTTTGTAAGCACGTGAAGGTTTACCGCTACTTGATATTCCGTATAATCTCATGGGGAGAGAGAGAGCGGGACGAACTGAGCTGTGCACTAGAGCTATAGATACCCTCACGGCCCACTGTCGCCTGTCACATTCCTCATCCACACCGGGGTCACGGCTCCCCAACACGGCCCGTTAGTCTGCCATGACCCCTCAAACCCTGACCCCTCTCCCTCACTCCTAGCGCACCTTCCATCTCGCCACAGTCCCGTCCTGGCAGCTCGCTCACGTCACTTGTCTCTCCTCGGCCCTCACTCACTGCACTCCTAGCGATGGCAGCGTGAATCATGGCTCAGCTGGTGGCCGGTGGTTATGTGGTGGAGCTCTCTCTCTCTCTCTCTCTCTCTCTCTCTCTCTCTCTCTCTCTCTCTTTACCTCTTCAGGGTAACAGCACCAAAATTCAATTACTTACTTTAAGACTAGACACCTCGGAAACAATAGTGCCTCTCAACCCTTTAGAGAACAGCAACTACGTAGACTATTTCGGAAACATGTCTATGCCCCGTGGCGGTCTTCTACACCAGTTAAAAAAAAAATAACAACAACAACAACAACAACAACAACAACAACAATAATAATAATAATAATAATAATAATAATAATAATAACAGTAATAAATAATAATAATAATAACAATAACAGTAATAAATAATAATAGCGAAATAAAATATAAAAAAATAATCATTCAATCAATCAACGAATGACAAACAAAACAAATAAACAGGTGAATGAATATAGAAGTAAATGTGGTAACGGAAAACAAAGCATTTCATATGAGGACAGTGCTCGGTATGGCCACAACTGAACACCTTTACCCGGAGCAGCGTGGCGTTACTGGAGTGTTGATTAACGCTGCAACAATGCCGCCCTGCCCACTCACCAGCTTGCCGTGAGAGAGAGAGAGAGAGAGAGGAGATGGGGGAAACGGATTATAAGGAGCATTGTTCATATGAGCCAAATAACATTTAAAACCTAGAAAATATCACCTGTTATTACTACCTTCGGTCCACATTCAACCAGAAATCCCGAAAGTCAACTATTTATTAATGTCGTGCAAGTCAGATCTCGTGAAGAGCAATGAACGACAGGATTGTGTGGCTGCCAGCTTAAGAGATCAGAAGACTTCAAAGAAAGGCATAAAGAAATATTGACACCAGATGTTATTGTCGTGGTTTTGATGTGTAAAAGGCTAGAGGGTTTATCATTAGTACTAATACAGTCTTACTAGTTAGTGTCTTGCCATTGAGCCCATGTAGTAAAGCAATGCCCTGGTGACTGGAACGAAAAGGAAAAAACAACCTCCCTTGATATGTTTCGCTGCATCCCTATTCTGTCCAACTCTCTAATACAGGTTTTTTCAACCGGGGTTCCCCGGAACCTTAAGGTTCCGTAAGATGTAAGATGTAAGATAAGGTAATGAACTTTTGACTTTTTATCTAATTTCATATATATACGTAATATAACTAAACACGCACAATATATTATTGGTTATTATAATACTATAATATATTATTTTTCCTTAAACTAGTTATTAAAAATTTTACAATATGATATTTGTCACGTGAAATACGATGAAAATGAAATGAGAAATATATGGTATATAATTTTGTTTTTGCGCAGGGGTTCCTTGAGACATGTCATTCATTTTAAGGGTTACGCAAGGGTAAAACGGTTGAGAAACGCTGCTCTAATACAAGAGTTACCCACTACTCTCAATCATTCTCTGGAACTCCCTGCCTGCTTCTGTATTTCCATCTTCCTACGACATGACTTCTTTTAAGAGGGAGGTTTCAAGACATTTGTCCCAGGTTTCTGGCTAACTCTCTTAATCTTTTAGGGAACTGGCAATCAAGAGGGCCTTTTCTTTTTATTTTTTGTTGCCCTTGGCCAGTTTCCCCTCTTCCATAAAAAAATAAAATGTTAACACCCACCACCACGCAAGGGGTCTCAAGATGGGCGCATCTTACTCCTCTCAACAAACTGTGCTGGATTATAAACAAGTCTAAGTGCAGGTTTTCTCAAGCTCAGCGTTCAGCAGTCGAGATGGAAGGAGGTTATGTAAAGGAACAGTTCACACAGGTATACTTAATGCACACCACCTTCCTCTTTTTTTTTTTTTTTTTTTTACCTTTCCAAACTCATAATCCTCATTGATCTCACTCCCTCTTGCCTAATTTAACCTCCTCCTCTCACATACCCGTTTCTTTTACGATCACCGTAACACATGGGGCGTTCCTCTTACTTTACAATACAATCGTCCTCTCCACACACACACACACACACACACACACACACAGCTCCTCTTTGAAAGTCATGAAGCTGTCAACGCTCCATGAATCTTCTTGGCTTGACAAATTACATAAAACAACACAAAGCATATCCCAACAGGAGAGAGTCCCACGGGTGTCTATAACGGTAACACCCAAGTCTCACGTGGTGCCGCCCTAACACTGTGATGCTCCTCGCTGTCTTGTAGGGAGGAATAGCCTGGTATTGAGTTTGGTTGAAGGAAAGCCACCACCGCACCTGCCAATGAGTGTTTTAAGTGCCAACTAAGAGAGATGAAGCAAGAAGACTCCTTTATTTTATTATATACTTTTGATATCCATGTCAGTTTGTTATTCAGATGGACAGTTATTTGGGTGCGTATGTGTGTGTGTAAAGTACAGACGAAGAAGGGAAACACAGACGTAATGAAGTAAGCAGCTATTGGAGTTCCTTACCACTCCTCTTCTTTGTCATCAGTCAGTGACAGCAAAGTTGCTCTGAGGTCTCTACATATCCTCTCTGAATTTTTATCCTTTACCTTTGACGCAGTGAGTAGATGCTCTTAATTCAGAGGGTGTGCATTGATAAGTAATCGTACTTTCACACGCTGTAGGAGGTGAACAATACATTGAGGCTTGTCGCATGGTGGTGTTGCCAGCAAAGGTAAGACAGCAAGACAGTTGTTGGACTCTACGCTGAATTCCTCCTTGGCACAGTGCCTCCTGTACCTCTCTCCACGCACAAATACCACAAACAGGTGAAAGAAATGTTTGAGCAGCGCAGATGATGTCACCACCAAACATGATTTCTTCAACTTAACTCTTATCTACAATACGCGATGTATGAATGCATCGCTCCAAAGACAAGTCAGGCGCAAGTTGATACACTTGAAGTCTTGCCCAGTAAGAGCCACATCCGCAAATGATCCATCCCACCATAACATGATTGCAAATACCCATTATAAGGACTTGGCATAGTTAAGAATGATCACGTTTACCTTATACAGAGAGCTAACCAGCTGGAAAAACGCTAAACACTGTTTTCTGAAGTTTTCCGTAAAGAAAAAAAATTTATCGATAACGTAATAAAGGCGTGGTAATCCTGCCATATAATAATAATAATAATAATAATAATAATAATAATAATAATAATAACAATAATAATAATAATATCATTATTATTATTATTATTATTAATACGCTTAAACTGAAGCGATTCCAAGACTTGAGAAATCATTGAACAGCCGATTCAAGACAAGAGGAGAGGGCCAGGACATGAGTAGCCTATATAGTGCGGATATGAAGTGATGCCGAGGAACTGTAGTACAAGAAATGACATGAAAAGAAAGAACCTTCCAAAATAACACCAACCTATCTAGTCACCCCTCTGAAGCAGACATGAGGAATGGATGGATTGAAGGATGAAGTGGCGGAAAAAAATATCCTCACTTATCTAACCATGAGAGAGAGAGAGAGAGAGAGAGAGAGAGAGAGAGAGAGAGAGAGAGAGAGAGAGAGAGAGTTACTACTACTATCTGAGTGACATAAACGAAACACTATCCAACTCTACCACCCACTACAGACCACAACCTCGCGTCAAAGTCCACCCCTGCAGTACGGTACTCTAGGTAGCCTTCAAGTCTTCAACTCACGCTTCCTTGCGCCTCTTGCCTCACACTAACTGAAAACAAGGGACGCTCCTCATACCCAGTGGTGAACTCAGGAGTGTTTGCCCAGTGCGATGAAGACAAAACTAATGATGTGATGAGAAGCAGAAAAGATGAGAGCGGATATAAGTGTGGGTGAGAGAGGCGAAAGTGAGAGGCGCGTGCACGAGCTGACCAACAGGTGGGTGACCAAAACTTTCTATCGCTCACCACCATCACCACCGCCGTCGCCAACCTCCGCCTTACCTCTGTTATAAGGGTGACGAAGACACACAGCAACACGGTGATCCTCAATCCACCACACCCACCCATGTTGCAGTGTCTGGTGCACCTTGGTCAGAAGCAAGGCAGCGGGCAGGTATGCATCACCTTTTACGATATGGGTCACACTTTCCCTGATTTATCTATTCGCAGGACACTTACTACACATTTCACTTATTTACTAGAGTGTTCTCTGCACCTATCGTTAGAAATAGTCACTCTAGTATATGTTACTAGATCGAAATAACCATTACGAGTAGACCCCACTCGCAGCCGTCGCACATAGACCCTCCCGCACACACACTCTGCAGGTAACTGAGCGAGCGAGAGCTGTGAGCAGACTCAGCCAGCGACCACCCTCGGCGAGGTGGTGAGAGTGACCGTGAGACCCACAATGCCTCGTACCTGACGCTGCTGCTTACCTCACGCGCCAACTTTTAAATAATCGTAGTTGTCTTTCACCACAGATACTTTCATTTGTCAATGTTTAACTTCTCTATTGGTAGAAATACTTATGAAAATGAAACAATGGGAGTCTTAGTTTGTATCAGCTTTGTTTTCGTGCATGTTTTTTTTTTTAACTATTGCATATTAGTAAGTAGTACATAAAGTTAAATGACCACATGTACAACCAAACTACCACACAACTTGTCATATCCTGTGATTCACTTGTAAAGTTTTTAACTTTTCCTTCACGCCAATTGCTTGTCTATGCAACTAGAGTGCCATGGCATTTGTACATATAACTTCAGGAACATGGCAATTCCCTTCAGGGAACCATACATCATCACATACTTCAGCATCTTCATTTTTCTCAATACATGGCTTCCTGCAATAGTATTACACTTCAAGAACAGCAGTACAATGAATTAGAAAAGGGTAATTTCATTAAATCCTTGATTTTACATGATTAAGCTCAGACCTGGAGCCACTTTCTTGAAAAATGTAAAATTCAAATTGTCCAGCTAAAGGTGACATCATCATTGCCTAGTTTGCTCTTCACTTATGACTTTACATACTCATAAAATTCTATTTTTGTCTTCATATAATAGGACAGCTATTGTGATTATCATAGCTTTAATACTGCTCTGTATTTCCCTGGTTGAGGTTACACATCAAATGCTTGTTGTTTACTACTTTCATATTTGTTAAATTCCTCATTTATTGCTCTCATACAGTCATAGCAAATGTTCTTGTGAATATAACTACCTATCTTACTTTTCTTCACTGAAGCTTCAACATTTTTTTTTTTTTTTTTTTTTCAAAAATACAGCATGTACTGAATGCTTAATAACTGAGAGAACACTGCACACTCCAATATCTGTGTTCCTATAAGCCTGACTAGATTTAAGGAATGTTTAGCATTTCTAATCTTATCAGTAATGAAATAGTTTATGCATTTATTTGTTTATATAACCCTAACTATGACAAAAAACCTTTAATATGAGATGAAAATAACTAAAGTAGTTAATAAATATTTGTTTTTATACATAAAAACACAACTACATATACATACAAAGTATTTATCATTTGATGAACACACACACACACACACACACACACACACACACACACACACACACACACACACACACACACACACACACCTTTTTGTTCTAGTTAGTGAAAATTTAAGTCATCATTATGTCAGTGTTCTGGTGCCAGTGACATGATTCTTCTGTCAAGGACCTGTCCACTATTCCTCAAAGATGGGGCTCTGTAGACTAAGAGGAAAAATCCACTATATATAATATATATATATATATATATATATATATATATATATATATATATATATATATATATATATATATATATCCTGGCTTCGAAACTAACAGCAATATGAGGATGAAGCTGTTATTTTTGTTATATTGCATATGCATGAGTAAAGATTATAATTTATGTACCTTGAAGGAGATTTATCATTCCATTCATGAGTTGTTAGTATTATAGTGGTTACTATTCATATCTCTCAAGCAATGGATCCCAAGTTGGAATGCTCAACCATGTAGAGACAATTTGGATTTCTTTCTCCTTCCATGCAACAATCCCTCTTCTAGTAATGGATATGTGTTGAAGAGTTGTGACTTGCACTCTGGAAACTCTGTATGTGTGGTGCTACATGCTTAGTGCCCCTTACCTTTGGAAGAGGACTTGTCTCACACTGGAACCATGTAGTAGGTGGTGGTGGTGGTGGTGGTGGTGGTGGTGGTGGTGACAATGATGATGATGATGATGATGATGATGGTGATGATGATGATGATGATGATGATGATGATGATACTATAGTTTGATGATGATAATAATTATTAATGATTCATAGAGACTTCATTATACTAATGGGATGTCCAATCATATTCTGCAGCTTGGTGCTAGCTATGACCAGTGTCTGACAACATGTTTATTCAAATCACTTTTGTGGGCACAGCGATATGGACAGTGAGGACACACAAATGGTTTTTCCCCAGTATGAGTACGAATGTGAGTCTTAAGGTTACATTTAACACTAAAACTCAAAGGACAGAGGTGACAGGAGTAAGGCTTTTCCCCAGTATGTGTTCTCAGGTGAGCTTTAAGAGAGGCTTTTTGGGATGTGCGAAAGAGACAAAATTCACAACAAAATGGTTTTTCGGTGTTATGAGATTCCACATGATCCTTGTAGTAACTTTCTAGTAACTGGAGAGGGCAGTATGGGCACTGGTATATGTTTTCTTGTCCAGTGGTGTTGGTGGCATTCTGTTGGGTCTCAGTGTTTCCCTGTGAGGTCTCCTTCAGGTTGCTCCCATTCACCACCACCTGCCGGAGAGCCTTTGTTATTCATCATTGTAAACAACAATCAAAGTTCATTGCTCAGTGGACATTCCACTGTGTACAAGAGTACCATCAAGATTATAATACTGTTATGGATTCTGTCTTTTCCAGGCCACCTGCTGCTCTCTCCATTAGCTAGATTGCATACTGGCAAAAAGAAAAAAAGTAAATCAATACAACTTTATTTCAATCTAACAAGTTGAATTCTATGCTCATACTTCTCTAAATTTTCCTGTCTTTGTAATTGGAACTGGTTTTGTTAGTTTTGCTTTTCTCCCAAGGTACAGAGATGTGCTAGTGGTGAAAGCTAAATGCATCAAGACAATGACTGTCACCCTTTCGACAGTTAGGAACTGATGAATGTTTTTTTTCATTATATAGTAATTTAATCAACAAGAAATAAACACCTGAATGCCAGCGAGAATAAAATAACTCAATACATTCCAATATTACATTATATACCATTCATATCATAAAAGTATACCAAATACATGCAAGAAAATAATTCTCTTCTACATTAGCTTCAATGATAAGTTTAAAACTTTTCATGTATGAAACATTACCTTGTGTCCATCCTGTTATGGTTACAACTGTAATTTCCCATACAAACTCACCCCCAGGATTTTGTTCTCCCTATTTCCATTTCATCTCAACAAGAATGATCTATGCAATGAAAAGGCAGATTAACATATATGTTGATTCTTTACCAGTATACTTCATGGCATATGTACATAACCATGTAATATCTAAATTTGCACACAAGATATACATAGTACAGTACATCCACTACAGAAGATGGAACAGCAGAGAAAAGGTACATCCACACACTTACCCACACCCACACCTGCCCTCCCCCCCCACACAAATACACACACACACACACACACACACACTATACCTACAAAAATTTTTACTTTTATAAAGTATGTGGGAATGATTTGAAAAGTTTTGGAAGGGTGAGAGATGGATTCCTAAAATGGATGAAAAATATTTAGAGAGAGAAATGATGGCAACTATTATAAATTGGAAATTGGGACAATGCACAGCATTAGGTAGAGCTACACTGGGATCAATCTGTTCTGGCACCAGTTATGTGAGGTAATAAACTATACAAACTTGTTTGCATATGATGTAAAACTATTAAGGAAAGTGAAAACTATAGGGACTACAAAACAGTACTAATGTAAACAGCAAGTATATTCATTCTGTTTATGTTCTCAGCATGTTCACAGAAGTAGTATATGTAAACTTTTAAATAGATAAAGGCAAAGAATGCTCATCACCATTTTAAGGTGTTTGAAAGGCAACGAAGAGTAAACTGGTTTCTTGAAAAGTCACATTTTGACAGAGCTGCAAGGATATAAAATTTAAACTGTACTGAGATGAGAACATCAAACTTCACTATGTTTATAATGAATGGTTGATGTAAGATAGTAGAAAATAATGAATAAGTAACAAAAAATGTGATTTGGGAGTTAACATTCTTTATCAATAAAAGAAAGTTAATAAATAAAAATTTAACATAATAAAACTCATGTTCTGAGATAAATATTCATTGCTTACTTTTAGTACACTCATCACTTTCTGTAGTAACTTCCAAAAGTAGCACCATTCTTAGCACAGCCTGATTAGTATTCTCACAACTTCATGTTACATATGTACATTTATATTTATATGAAGATATTAATAACTCTGGTTATAAAGAATGTCCCATTAAAAAATCAATAAATAAATCATAAAATAAATAAATTTAGCCTTAATAATGCCTGCAGATATCCTGAATCACATGATATCAACAAAATCTGCAACTTTAAGTTTTCTTAATAAAAAGTGCATGAATGAAAAACTGCTATCATTACTTTGACATAAAACTTAAGAGATAAATAACAAAACTTTGTTTTCATAAGAAATGCTTTTTCATCAGCAAATTAAAGTACAAGTCTTTGATAAAGGAATTGTTTAATTAATATTCACTGTCAAACTGAATATAATCCAACCCATATGATAGTTGGGTAATCATTCCAGTATACAAACTGATGGTAGTTGGAAAATTATTCCACCTTACAAACTGATAGTATTGGCCCAAATATAGAAACAGTTTCATTTGTGACAATGAAGAGGAACTATACCATATCATATAATTCTGTAATAACAAAACAGATTAATAAAATCATCATCATTTGTTCTCCTTCCTCTAAAGGAATCACTTGTAGGAAATGGATAGGGCAAAAAAGACCAAGAAAGCTTACCAAAGTATAGCTTTTCACTTGTCATAAGAGGAAAGTATTATCACTCTAAAATATAACTTTATCACTCATTATTCCATTGCTCATAGATCAAAGAATAACACTCATTACTGCAATACATCAATGGAAAATGCAACACAAGTTACTATTATTTCACTATTCCATTACATGGATCAGTAAACTGTGTCAGAAAAAATGTATCAAAGTACGTACAACAAAACATTTCAATAGTTTGTTTTTTATCATTATTGTACTAAGATGACAAAGTCAAAAGACTTTAAGATTAAAAAGTAAAATTGCCAATGTCAGGTATTGCTGGTTTACACAAAACTGAGTTATCACCATCAAGTTCTGATGTGAGAATAAGCGACATAACTATCTGTGGTCTCTTGATTTGCCTTAGCTAGAGGAAGTGCTGGAACAACAGCACTATGCTGAAAATGTAGCTAATCTAACATTAATCAACTGATGTGGTACGGTGGTTGATTTGAAAGGAAAGTTGAACACTATCCTCCTAATTTTCATTGGTAAGCTGTTTCCACTTTTAATGAAAAAAATTCCTCAATTTCTAGATGGTGACTCTAGATACATTTAAAATCATGATGATAATCATAAGATAGTTACATTAATAATGTGGTTATGAGGTTTACATCTACTTGATTTTAATTTGAATTAATGATATCAGAATGAGATGAAATCATGTATGTATCAGCATACTTTATTTAAATACAGTTTTAAATACGTGTGTGTGTGTGTGTGTGTGTGTGTGTGTGTGTGTGTGTGTGTGTGTGTGTGTGTGTGTGTGTGTGTGTGTGTGTGTGTGTGCGTGTGTGTGTATGTTTGTGTGTGCGTGTGTATGTATGTATGTATGTATGTATGTATGTATGTATATATATATATATATATATATATATATATATATATATATATATATATATATATATATATATATATATATATATATATATATATATTATTTCACCACGGTAGTCTGCAGGTCACCCAGCCAGCCTTTCCCCTACGGAAAGAGCTCAGAGCTCGTAGTGACTGATCATTGGGTAGGACTGAGACCACACCACACTCCACACACCGGGAAAGCGAGGCCACAACCCCTCAAGTTACATCCTGTACCTATTTACTGCTAGGTGAACAGGGGCTACACATTAAGAGGCTTCCCCATTTGCCTCGCCGCTTCCCGGGACTCGAACCCAGGCCTTCTCGATTGTGAGTCGAGCGTGCTAATCACTACACTACACGGGGTGTGTGTGTGTGTGTGTGTGTGTGTGTGTGTGTGTGTGTGTGTGTGTGTGTGTGTGTGTGTGTGTGTGTGTGTGTGTGTGTGTGTGTGTAAATATACATGTACAGTATAGTATAACAAACAGTTAATATCCATATGTAAAGTACAAATGAAAGACCAGATTCTCTTATAGTAAGAAAATAATTAGTTTTACATTAGGAAATAGATTTTCAAGGAACACTCTCTCTTAGTTTATGTACACTCAGCAGATGACTCACTAAAGTGTTCCTCTGGGCTGCTCGGTAAGTGCAGTGAGTACAGGCGAAGGGTTTCTCTCCTGTGTGGGTGCGAATATGTGATTTCAAGTTTCCTTTCTGAGTAAATGCAGCTGAGCACAATGTACACACAAATGGTTTCTCTCCAGTGTGAACACGTGTGTGGTTTATGAGATTAATTTTCTTGGATGTGGAATATAAACAGTAAGAGCACTGATGAGTCTTTGCTGAGCCTCCACTCCTACCACGGCTAACCGGAGCTCTCTTTGACTCCACCTGTGAGGAATGGCAATCTTCAATTCCAATATGAAATACCTAAGTCTGTTATTTATAATATTTGAATTCAATAATGTAACGTCTTTATATGAAGGTGTGGCCCAGTAACCCATGCTCTCAAATGTTAATGCCTGCTAGAATCCCACAAAACTAACACTTTACACACAATCCTTGAGGGCATAAACTTTTAACATATTACTACTGTATCTATAATCTAGATCTTACTAAACCATTTGCAGCTTGAACATACATTTGTGCACACATGGCACCGAGTGTCATGCTTAGGATCACTATCACTAAACTTATAGCTCATTATTTTACTTTTGAAACACAAAATATAAGGATAAATCCACATGGATTTAAATTGCTGGCTCAAGACATACAGTACACCACCAATTGGATGAGTGGGAGGATATGTACTCAGTCCATCTTACTGATTCGTATGTCATCCTACCTGTAGCTTGGCGACTTCACCTCTGTGGCTTGGGAACCTTGTATACTCTCTGGTGCACAAAATATATACCATATTGATCCTTCTATACATTAGACACATGGTTGCTTTTTTGCCAGACAACCAAGGCTATCTTTTAGAGGAAAATTATGTGTATCTCGCACAACCCATAACTCAAAACCATCAAAATGGCACGCTCACTCTTTCAGTTGTCATTAATGTGAGTATTCCAGGCACAGATAATAACAAAGGCTATATTAGATCAATAACTTATGAGAAAAGTTGCACATAAATAGCTGCAGGCCAACTTAACCCAATGCCAACTAAATCCATTGCCAACTTAGTCCATCACCAACATGGCCTACAATAAAACAGTTCAGATGTGAAAATACCAAGACAAAGAATGTTTGATATTTCTTTATTAAACTCTTTATCAAACAGCCAAATTTCTTGGATCACCACCACAGGAATGGCCATGCACATAAACTATAAAACATAGGAGTCTAAAACCAATCATTATACTATACAGGATGTCTCAAAGTTGTGTATAATGGTAACTGCTCCCATGGAGGGGCCTCTGCCTCCCCCCCACTTCCTCCTTCCTAGTTCCCTATATCAACTTCCACATTCATTTCTCATAAAATAAAGCAAAACACACCATATGCATGGAAAGTGTTTTCAACTTAGAATTACTGTCAAATCCCAGACTATGTACCATAACTCATGGATCACCCTTTATATTGACAGCAATGTGATGAGAAACTCCATCACAATAAACTTTCTACTGATGACTCCTGATCATTGCTGAAATCTTCTAAGAGCTTTACAAGTTATTTATGATAATCTCAATACTTAAAACTGTTGTTTTCTGAATACTTTGTCATTAAAGAGGAGGGGACCCAGGAGGGATATCAGTCTCTGTAGCAGCTTAGCTTGATGAGATAGTAGAAATGGGTTTCATCTACAATCTGCTTGTTAAGTAAGAGAGATGGAGCAGGCTGGGAAGTTACAGGCATGCTGGAATAAACACCACGGTGAACTCACTTATTAATAATGTCTGCTGGAAATTAAAAAACTTTTTCTACAGCTTTCTTCTTAAAAATGGTGATAGATCTACTTTGATATACTGATGGTGAATGAGTATGAGGATAGAGTCCTCTGGTGAACTTGTCACACTCTTCTTTAATGGTCATATTGCAATTCACGTTATTGTTTCTCACTGCACATCGCCAATGCACAGCAGTACGTGTGATTCTTTTCACTGTATATGCATAGCCAAGGCTGTCTAATAGCTTATGGTGTCCTCTTTGAGACAATATTTTTTGGTAAGTGATGCCTTCATAGTCATTTGTGCAAGCAGGCATTTCTTTAGGTTGGGGATCAATTGAGGCTGTGCTAATTTCTAATGTTGTGCTGCATTCCTCTTCTTGTTTAAGATTTGGATTGCATAAATAACATGACCTGTTGATATGCTCCTCCTTAACTGCAGTCCTGTTCTTATCCTTTGTGACATCATTTTCACTTCTTTCGTACTGCCAGCGACTGCACCCATCACACAGCAGTGTTTCCTGTAGTAAAATTACTAATTGATATTTCATATGATACTAATGCCACCTAGCTGAATATTGTCAGTAAAGACACTAGTCTTCCATTCAGTAGAATTTTTAAAAAGGAAGAAGTGGGAGATCCTGTTTTTCAGGCATACAAGCAAAATTTTCTTACCCATCATGGATAAACTAAGCTCAGACACAGCAGGCATTGGCTAGGCATGTTACCATTTCTCTTGATAATTCCATTCCAGTTGTGATTCTATCCTGGTGTGTGTGTGTGTGTGTGTGTGTGTGTGTGTGTGTGTGTGTGTGTGTGTGTGTGTGTGTGTGTGTGTGTGTGTGTGTGTGTGTGTGTAACTCTTACTTAAAAAATTGTTTTAACTAGCTTTGTTATTTTTTTGCACATGCTCATTCAGTACCAGGGTTCTAGCTGTACAGTGAAGACTGAAATGCTCGAATGTCTTTGAAGTCAAACTTTCCGTTACTCAGACGCTAAAGTTCAACTTGGTACTCGAAAAAACGTCTGGTACTTGAATGTCCGCACACGTGGTTGTAAACAAAGGCTCCTGGCCTCTCCCTCCCCAGCCCCCACTGCCACCAGTTGTTCCACCATGATAGTGAAAACAACAACATTCTCCTGCGTTCTGTCTGTAGTTTTTCATTTAGAAACTTACAATGGCACCAAAGAGGCTTATTAGTGGTGAAAATAAGGAATCTAATAAGAATGCAAGTGTAAGTGTGCCATAGCCCTCCACTAGTGGGTTCACAGGAGACATTTTCAGACATTTTCATGGATGGTGACTCATCCTCTGATAAATAACCTCCCTCCTCCTCCCCATCCTCCTTCCCTCCTCTTCTACATTATCCATCACCAGCCTTTACTTACAGCAAGTACAAATCAATTTCATAAAAAAAATTTACACTGAGATTTTTGTAAACTTAAGGTTTTGCTAAGGTTAGAACAAATTACCTGATTTATAGGTATCAGTAATCGAACTTTTTGATACTCAAACAGTCATTTAGAACCAATAAAGTTTGAGTATTGAGTCTCCACTGTATTTCAAATCGACTTTAATATATGTGTGGTTGATTACTGTGAGGTAGAATTACAAATTACATATCATATTTCTGACAGATTGTTTATATTATCAAAAAAATTTTAGGGTATTCTTTAGGGAGTCCCATTCTTTCATAAGAACAAACTTATTTAACAATAGATATATACCTACTTCATCCAGGTGTTGGTAGAATTATTTAAACAACCAAAATAAGATGAAGTTATGGTCGACGTTAGTACAGCACATGGGCTAAGTTGGTGATGCAAAATGTTCAGAGCTGATGCAACACAAGTATAGGGAGAGTAATCCACAATGGTTCGTGATGGCAATGGGACAAGTTGGACCAATTCTACAAAAGCATATTTAGCCTAGTTGGATTTCATCCTAACATGTACACACAAAAAAGAAAATTCCTTACATCTTTTTTCTTCTGTTGAACTTGTCAGGTTTTCTCAAGTACAAGCATTATGAGCCAAAGTGAATCAAAACAAGGAACGAGAACACTTAATTAATTAAGTATATCATGCCATTACATCATAAAAATAGAAAAGAAAGCACAAGTGCAGCATCTGATACTTTAAAAAATAAATACACATAATAAGGAAGAAAATAAATACAGTATATAAATCAGTTTGCTGGCATGACTGTCAGAGTGCCTTTTTAAAGTTACTGCATTGGAGAGCCACTGTTCTCTGAAGGCATTGTTTAAGTTATGATGATGCTGTACTACAAAATCATGTGTTTGCTCCTGCTTGCGACAGCTGACAGGCATTTCTTCTCATTTGATCATTTATTTGCTACTGTATAGCCCCATTATGGATTCAGCAAAAAAAGAAGTGATGTAAAACACAAACACCATGCTGCTCAGTTAGCCCTAAATATCTTATTCCTCGTCTTCTTGTCTTTCATGCTTTGTTCCAACACCACTTTTACAATATCTGGTGATCAAAAAAATGTTAGCTGTTTAATTCTTGATGTTGTGATATATCATATTGCCTAGTCTCATGGCTTGTTTCAGAATAAAAGTAAGAATGTGAGCCTTTTGAGGCTTCTGAATATTTCAATGTCACTCAAGACTGCACTGTGAATAATTTTTCACTACTCAGTATGTCAGTAGAGATTTCTCTTCATTTCAGATCTGCTAAATCTACCTTCCCTCCCCACCAAAAAAAATAAATTAACCCTGATTGCCTTATAATAAATCTATCTTGTATAAAATTCTTAAATAGTGCACTTACATTTGCACATGTTTCATACATTTGTCATTACACTAAAAAAATTATACCAGTATAAAGAGGGATAAATAAATGTTTAAGTATTTACTTCTCATTGAAATATTCTGCATTTATAGAAGTTTTCAATTCCTTTATAAAGATGAAAAATTAGTTGTGAGTTAGAATGGATTTCCTCCATCCATAAAATATTGAATCAAGCACACAATATAACTGTGGAAGATATTTCATCTTATCAATCAACATATCCATTTTGATATGATGCACCATTAGTGGTCAAACATGTAAAAATAAGAAAGATAAGGCTAAGGAGACTAAGATTTATTCTTATCCTCCATAGAAGTACTTAAAACTCCTGAAAACAAACTTACCCGTTTCTGCGTTGGCTGAGGTGAGGTGTAACCAAAGAACTGGTTGTCTGATGCAAGAGTTGTCTTTGATGCAGGCAGGGCATTCAGAGGCTCACTACCAAACCACTGAAAAAAAATTCTTTATCATACATTTACTCACTACTAGGAATACTCGTAGACTAAAAACAATACTGTAAAGTAAAACTAATTATTAGGTGAAAAATACAATGCGCATATGTGCGCCTACACACACACACACACACACACACACACACACACACACACACACACACACACACACACACACACACACACACACACACACACACACTTGGAGAAGAGAAGATTAAGAATGTGGAAAGTGAAAAGGACCTGGGAGTTCTCATAACAAAAGAAATGTCCCCCAATAAACATATAAATAAAATTGTTGGTGAGACCTACAACTTATTGAAAAATATTAGAATTGCATTCTCATATATTGATTAAGATATGGTGAAAAAGTTCTTGGTATCCTTGATCAGACCACGACTGGAGTATGCAGCAGTACTGTGGTCACCTAACATGAGGAAGAATACCAGGAAAATTAAAAGGATACAAAGAGCGACCACCAAACTGGCCCCAACCTTGTCGGCTCTTACATATGAAAAGAGACTGGAGAGACTAGAATTACCAACACTGGAGCAGAGAAGAGAAAGAGGCACCCTATTGACCATCAACAGAATAATGAATAATATGGAGCTTCCTGATAGGATCGACCTGCTGAAGAGGGAGAGAAGGGACACAAGAGGACATGGACTAAAACTCAGAAAAGACAACTACAGAAGAGACT
This sequence comes from Portunus trituberculatus, assembly GCF_017591435.1. Taxonomy (NCBI): domain Eukaryota; kingdom Metazoa; phylum Arthropoda; class Malacostraca; order Decapoda; family Portunidae; genus Portunus; species Portunus trituberculatus. Next base: position 18,639,852 of record NC_059272.1, on the reverse strand, counting down.
TCAAGAAAAACAGCTTCCCCCATAGAGTGATAGATATATGGAATGGACTGGACAGAGAGGTGACGTGTACAAAATCTATACACGACTTTAAGAGAAAATTAGATACTGAGATACAGAGACGGGACAACACGAACATAGGCTCCCCTCCCGTAAAATACAACTAGGTAAATTTAACTAGGTAAATACAGGCAACCTCTGCTTAACGAAGGTTCACACAATGAAATTTCGCTACAACGAAGGTTTAATTTTACTACCATCTGCTCGTTTAACAAACACCAAACTTGCTTTAACGAAGTTTTATCCAGGTAATTTTTCCAAGTTTGAAAGCACCGCTGTATCACACAAGCCAACAGGCTTTTGAATACACCAGCACCTCTCGTGGACAACACGCGCACCACTCACTCCCTTAGTTCAAAACAATAACAGCGTCAGCAGCAGCTCGTCTTTCCTCGCTCAACTTACCACCAAAACGTCCTGCAATGTCGCCTAGCGTTGCTAAGAAGACCACGAAGTCTCTTACTCTCGAAGTGAAGCTGGATATTATTCACAGACACGAGAGGCGAGAAAACTAATAGCATTGCTCACCACCATCTTGACTCCATCTACTGTCCCTACTATTTTCAAGTCAGCAGACTCTATTAAAAGGCTGGTAAGACCGTATCTTCCTTGCAAGCTAAAATAACCACCTGAACTCGTGACTCTACAATGGATGAAATGGAAAGCCTTGTGGAAATGTGGTACATAAGTTTTGTATGTGATACAATGATGCACCCTTTGTTTACATTCCACAGGTTGCAGGTTAGTGTCTTTCCCGTTTCACTCTCCCTCCCTTCATAAATCTAAGATCATCAACATTATAAAGTTATGTACATATGTGAAGACAACTAGGGGTTAAACTATCAGCTTGTTACTTTAAAGGTAACAAGGCCAGAAACTATCAGGGTACTTTGGAACTATCTTCTTTCTTATTGATGGTTGTTTTGCTTATTGATGGTCATTTTGTTATGCTATCTCTTTGCTTCACATTTCGGATCTTCGAGGTACCATCTCCTGTGCTGAATTCCGGCTTCCGACCTGACGCCTGGGAAACGAGACCGAGGGAAGGGAGATTCTCCTGAGCTCTGGCTGAGTTAACACTACCTAGACTCACCTCTGCCTCCAGAGGTATTCTCCCGCGAAGCCCTGCTCACCGCTCGCTTTGGGGGACCTGAGCCAGTCTCCTGGCAGCCGTGTCTAGCCAGCCTGAGTCCAGACCAGCCTTTGGATGAACCACCATAATACTCGGGCTTGCTGGTGGTTCTGCATCCACCCCCTGCTTCAATCCTGGTCACCGCTAGATACCGCTCTACCTACTCTCCACCCCTACACCCTGCTCCATTCTTCGTCCTCTCCTTGGGATCCTGTACCCGTGTGCTGCCCGGGACGGCTGTGTGTGAAGTGGATGGGCGTGGTACCAGCGCTAGAGCAGCTACCTCTCTAAGTGGCGACCAATGTCCATATAGTTCAAGTGAAAGACAAAGTGTGTGTTGGAGAAGGAGTGCTCTTCTTTCATTAAAGTGGTGCTTTGTTATTGTGTCTGTGTTTTCTCCACTCTCTGCGGCTCTGGTAAAGAAGGCCACATCCCTGGTTTTTAGTGGAAGAAAACAGTGTTTATTACCATCTCTGAGTTACCTGCCTCAAGCTTCCACAACATACATACATTAGTGTACATTATAATGACTTAAATTAAACTGCCTAAATGTTTAACTTCATAATTTCTACTTTCATTAAACCTTTCACTGTACTATGATGCACTCTCACTTTGTTTACTCTCAATGGAAGTTTAAGTCAGGGGTTAAACTTGTTATAATTGGTTCGCTTAACGAAGTCTCGCTTAATGAAGGATTTTTTTAGGAACATAACCCCTTCGTTAAGCGGGGGTTGCCTGTACACACACACACACACACACGCACACACACACACACACACACACACACACACACACACACACACACACACACACACACACACACACACGAGAAATTAATATATTAGAGTAAGGAGAGGGGAAGAAAGAAACTTTGAGAAAGATGTAGTAAATAAAAGCAAAGATGAACCCAAACTTTTCTATAAGTTCATAAATGGCAAAACGAAGAACAAGGAAACAATAGAAAAAATAATTAAAGGAGAGAAGACATATCAACCATAGAAGGAAATGTGTAAAATAATGAATGAAAGCTTCAAAACGGTGTTAACTGCAGAAGAAGATTTCACAGAACCTAATAGGACATTGCACTGCCAAGGATTACAGGAAATTGCAGTGCACAAGAACGATATTGAAAGATTACTAGATAAGTTAGATGTCAGAAAAGCAATGGGGCCAGATGGTGTATCTGGCTGGATGTTAAAAGAATGTAAAGAGCAACTACTGGATCCAATTTGGGATAAATTAAAAGTTCAATAAATGAAGGGAAAGTTCCACTAGAATGGAAGAGAGCCAAAGTAATAATGATATTTAAAGGAGGAAAGGCAACTGAACTACTAAACTATAGACCAGTGTCACTTACAAGTGTTTTGGGGAAGTTATGTGAAATAATTATCAAAGAAAAATGGGTTAAATATCTAGAAGAGTAACAAGTCAAATCGAACAGACAATTTGGGTTCAGGACAGGGAGGTCATGTGTATCAAACTTATTAAGCTTTTACTCAAGTTATTGCAGGACTGAAAAACAGAGACGGATGGGTGGACACAGTATACTTGGATATAAAAAAGGCTTTTAATAAAGTCCCTCATGCAAAACTACTTTGGAAATTAGAAAACATAGGAGGACTGCAAGGAACTTTGCTAGAATGGACAAGTGATTATTTGAAGGATAGGGAGATGAGAACTGTGATCAGAGATATATACTCATCTTGGGTTAAAGTAACAAGTGGAGTGCCAAAAGGATCAGTGTTAGCCCTCATTATGTTTCAGTTTTATGTAAACAACATTCAAATTGAGCTAAACAGTTATATTAATTTATTTGCTGATGATGCAAAGCTCCTAAGAGTGATCAAAACCAGAGAGGACTGTCTGCTGTTAGAGGAAGATATAAACAAGATCTACAAATGGAGTAGGAAGTGGAAATTGGAGTTTAATGTCAAGAAATGTCACATAATGGAACTAGGAAAGAGCAAAAGAAGACTCAGAGAGGAACAAATAATGAAGACTAACGAAGAAAAAGATCTGTGAGTGATTATACAGGAAAATCTGAGCACTGAAAAACACATAGCGACTACATGGACAAAGAAATGAAGAAATTTATAAGTACTATAATAAGACCCAGATTGAAATATGCAGGAGTTGTGTGGACCCCCCATAAAAAGAAACACATAAGGAAGTTGGAGAGACTACAAAAAATGGTTACAAGAATGGTTCCAGAACTTGAAGGGATGACATATGAGGAGAGACTAAAGGCTATGGATCTACCAACCCTGGAACAGAGAAGGGAGAGAGGGGATCTGATGCAAGTTTATAAATTGATGAATGAAATGGATCAAGTGGATAATGAGAAACTGATGCTGAGAGAAGAATATGACATTTGAAGCACAAGATCGCATAGTAAAAAATTGAGGAAGGGAAGATGTCTGAGAGATGTTAAAAAATATAGTTTCCCGCAAAGATGTGTTGAGACTTAGAACAGTTTGAGTGACAAAGTAGTGTCAGCAAAGAGTCAGCATAGCTTTAAAGAAAAATTGGATAAGAGTAGATATGGAGATGGGGCCACACGAGCGTAAAGCCCAGGCCCTGTAAAACTACAACTAGGTAAATACACACACACACACACACACACACACACACACACACACACACACACACACACACACACACACACACACACACACAGCTCGGTAGCTCAGTGGTTAGAGCGCTGGCTTCATAAGCCAGATGACCGGGTTGATTCCCGGCCGGGTGGAGATATTTGGGTGTGTCTCCTCACGTAGCCCTGTTCACCTAGCAGTGAGTAGAGTGGGGATGTAAATCGAGGAGTTGTGACCTTGTTGTCCCGGTGTGTGGTGTGTGCCTGGTCTCAGACCTATCCCAAGATCGGAAATAATGAGCTCTGAGCTCGTTCCGTAGGGTAACGTCTGGCTGTCTCGTCAGAGACTGCAGCAGATCAAACAGTGAATTACACACACACACACACAAGTAAGTAAGTTCCTAAACATTTTGTCCATAGAAGAAAAACTGGATAGAGTTATAGCCGAGAATGATTCGTTCAAAAAAGAGATCTATTTGTTAACGATAGCGAATAAAGAGCTATTGAAGGAAAAAGTAAAGATGGAGAAGGAAAACCAACAACTAAGGAAACAATGTGAAGAGATGAAGGCTTAACTCCTAGAAATGGAGATGAAAATATCCGAAGGGGACTTGAGGAAGGAGGAATGCCTTAAGGATTAAGTCTTTACTGAATAAGATCTCTGTGGAGGAAGAGGACCTATATGCTGAAGTAGAAGAAAGTGTGAGATTGGGAGCTTTTGAGGAAGGCAAGAATAGACCATTAAAATTGAAATTAAAGTCTCAGGTGGCAGCTGAGGACTTGTTGAGGAGGGCTTGGAAACTTAAGGACTCTGAGGAAACCAAAACAATTTACATAAGAAGAAATATGTCACAGGATGAGCGAATGAATATTAAAGAGCTTGTAACTGAAGTGAGAGAGGAATGACAAAAGAACAGAGGAGGAAAAGACCAAGTTTTTTTGGAAGATGAGAAATGGGAGGCTAAAGAAGTGGTGGATAAAACAGGCGGAATAGACATTACATGGAAGAAAGAGACTAGGAATGGAATACAAGTGACTTACATGAATATAGATGGATTTCTGTCTAAGAGGCTAGAATGTATGGATTACCTAAGAAATAAAAAACCGGACATAATGTGTATAGTGGAAACAAAGCTAAGGCCCGAAATAAAGCTAGACTGGTTTGTTGTAAAACACTACAAAGTATGGAGAAATGATAGAAAAATAAAGGAGGTGGTGGTATAATGGTTCTTACTAAGGAAGATCTGATAGTGAAGGAGGTGAACTATAGTAAGAGAAATGAGGAAGTGATAAGTATGCTTATAACAGATGGCAAGAGGGACATTAATATTATAACAGTATACATACCACCCAGAACCAGTGCTTGGGAATATGAACAGTACCAAATGGTGATGAGAAATACTCTAGACAGAATGAAGCAAGAACTCATCAGAAAGGATAGAGTGATGATAGTTGGAGACTTTAATTGTAAAGAAATAGTGTGGGAAGACTACGAAGTGGTGAATGGTGGTGAGTGGGCAGAGGAATTGTTAAAGGTAGCAACAAATAACTTGATGACACAGTGGGTGAGATCACCAACAAGGTGCAGGGGACAAGATGTTGCAGCAAGGTTGGATTTGGTATTTACCAGGGGCATCTCTCTAAAAGAGGAAATTGAACATAAATGTCCCTTGGGGAGAAGCGATCATGATGTCCTAAGCTTTGAGCTGGATACAGAATTAAGCACGAATAAGATTGTGGAACGCAGGAGGAAAAATTAAATTATATTAGGGCAAATTATAACCATATAAGGGAGTTCTTTAATGAAATTGACTGGTCCGTGGTATACCAGGAAAGGGATATGCAATTGAAATACGAAAAATTTATGGATTTGTATAACTCTGCTGTGAAAAAGTTTGTGCCATATTACAGAAAGAGGACTTTAAATAATAAACAGTGGTTTAATAGAAATTGTGAAGAAGCAAAAAAGAAAAGAAAAGGCATGGAAGAAACTTAAGAAAAACAGTGATGTATTATCAAGAAGTTTACAAAACAGCAAGGAATAGATATGTTGAAGTAAGGAGAACAGCACAGAAGGAATATGAACAGAGGATGGTGGAAAACGGTGATAGTGACCCAAAAATGTTTTACAAATTCATAAATGGAAAACTAAATATAAGGGAGGCAATAGAAAAGGTAAAAACGGGAAGAAGTATATGAGGATGCTGGAGATATAGCTGAAATTTTGAACGACAACTTTTGCAAAGTGTTTACAAAGGAGGAGCATTTTATGGGAGGAAGGCCTACGGAAATAAAGCAAATGCAGGACATCATGGTTACTAAGGAAGATGTAAGGAAAATTATAAGCAATCTGGATATTAATAAATCAATGGGGCCTGATGGCATATCTGGGAGGTTGCTAAATGAATGTAAGGATCAATTGTTGAACCCCGTATTTGATATTGTGGAAACCTCCATACGAACAGGATTAGTCCCGAAAGAGTGGAAAAGAGCTGACATTGTGCCTATATATAAGAATGGTAGTAGAATGGAACCGCTAAATTATAGACCAGTTGACTAGTATATTGTGCAAGGTATGTGAAGAAGTAATTAAAGCTAAGTGAAATGAGTATCTAGAAAGTGAAAACATTCTGAGTGAAAGACAGTTTGGTTTCAGAAAAGGAAGATCGTGCGTATCCAATTTATTATGTTTTTATTCAAGAGTGACTGACATCTACAACATAGAGAGGGATGGGTGGATGCTATCTACCTGGACTTGAGAAAGGCCTTTGATAAAGTACCCCACAATAGACTGATGTGGAAACTAAAGAAGATTGGAGGAGTAAATGATAAACTAGCAAAATGGATGGAAAATTACTTAATGGGAAGAGAAATGAGAACAGTGGTGAGAGGAAGGAAGTCCGAGTGGAAGAAGGTAACCAGTGGAGTTCCACAAGGGTCAGTGCTTGGTCCCATCATGTTTTTGATTTATGTTAATGATATGCCAGTAGGAATTGACAGTTACATGAACATGTTTGCAGACGATACTAAAATTATGAGGAGAGTAAAGAATGTGGAAGATTGTAACAAGTTACAGGAAGATCTTGATAAAATATATGAGTGGAGTAAGGAGTGGCAGATGGAATTTAATATAGACAAGACCCATGTTATGAAAATGGGAAGAAGTAGATACAGACCAAACTGGGATTACAGGCTGGGTGATGAGAAAATTAAAGAGACCAATGAGGAGAAAGACTTAGGAGTAACCGTGCAAAACACTTTGTCACCGGAGAAACACATTAACAAGATTTTTTGGAAAACATATAACATGCTTCAAAATATTGGCCTTGCATTCCACTACCTAGATGAAGGAATGATGAAGAAGATATTATGTACCTTAATAAGACCCCAGTTAGAATATGCAGCTTGTGTCTGGTCACCGCATATGAAGAAAAATGTGAAGAAGGTAGAAAGGGTACAGAGGCTGGCAACAAGGATGGTACCAGGACTCAGGAGTTAGACTATGAGGAAAGACTGAGGAAGCTGGGGCTGACCACATTAGAAGAGAGAAGAACAAGAGGAGACATGATAACTATGTATAAATTGGTGAACAAGATTGACATACTGGACAGAGAGTTGATAAAGGTGACCACAAGTAATCAACTCCGAGGACATGGAAAAAAGCTAATAAAAGACATCTGTCTAAATGACATGAGAAAATACAGTTTCCCGCATCGTAGCATTGATAAGTGGAATAAACTGAGCAGTGATGTCGTTGACGCGGTGTGTGTCAATCAGATGAAAGAGAGATATGACAGGAATGGACAAGGAGACAGGACACAGAGAGCTTAGCTCGGGCCCTATAATACACAAATAGGTAAATACAAATAGGTAAATACACACACACACACACACACACACACATATGCAGAGCAATCAGCTAATGCAGACTGACAAAACTGTGTCATGTCCAAGGAGCATTCATAGCTTAGATAAATATAACAAAAGTAGTAACTTTAAAAGACAGGACATTATAAGCTTAGGTCAGTCCTGTAAATGTGCAATCAAGTACAAACAATATATTATGATCATAAACACTTACAGTTTGCATGCCTGAAGGTCCAGCCACTGTTGTGTTAATTTCCTCAGAATATGATTCCTGTCTGAGGAGTGACTGTAGACCAGACGACTGTGTGTGCTTCAAGGGTTCCAGCGAGTCACCTCCAGAAACATCAGACAATCCCCTCTCAATGTAAGTCACCCCAGGATCAGCAATACTTGACTCACTGTCTTCTGGTGGCTCCGTCACTTCTTTCTTTATGTAATCTCCACAGTTAGAATCCTGAAAGGAATTGAATAACTACAATATTACAAAGTATCTATAAGCAGAAACTGTCTCTCTTTTCAGAATCAGTTGTCATTAAATAAGATAGAAAAAAATTTACACATGAAAAACATAATACTTATTAAATGTTTTACTTTATATTGTAGAAATTATTATGCAAGTTATGTGTTACAGGTATCACTGGCCTAGGTAGGCCTATGCCTCCTTCCCTCCCTCCTCAACTCACTACTTGACTGACACCACAAAGCATAAAATCATCCTTTTTCTGTGTAAAATCTATGCACTCAGATCCTTACCGGGAACAGTTAGCAAATTACAGCAATACAGTAGTTGTGGTTTTATCTAAGCATTCACTCTTTTACTTCTTTAATTTTCTCTTTCATATTTGCTCATTGAGGCACACTGTTTGGATCTATATAAGTTTTATGATCTTCCAATGATGGCCTTACATGGATTTTCATAATAATAATAATAATAATAATAATAATAATAATAATAATAATAATAATAATAATAATAATAATAATAATAACTTGAATTACATCTATATTACTTATAATACTGTAGTAGTATGAAATCTAAACATTTCTCAAAATACTCATGTGCAGGTAGATATACAATATCATTTTGTGCAATAAATAAGCTTTGAAGAAATATTCAATTACTACAGTTTTATCACACCCACCTGGGAAGACACCAGTGTCTGTGATTCTAACTCTGCATCTACTACAGTTTCTGAGCCTGGATCATACTTTTCTTCAAGTGCAAACTCCACTGAATCCTCCTGATGCTGAGAATTAGACACACTTGTAGGACTTTCCAAAGGGTCAACTTGTGTAAAGTCAGATTCTCTTCTTATTCGCTTGGGCAGAGGCTCATCACTAATTTCACTAGAAGCATTATTCAACTTAGTCCTTGGAGATGGACTATTCTTCCCACTACTGGAATCCTGTGACTGTCTTCTATGATGAGCTGCACTAATGTTCTTTGGAGGTTCATCTGGTACAGCAAGACCTTTGATTTGCAAGAGTTCAGCCACTTTAATCAGTCTTGGGAGATTTGACTGTGATACGGTCACTGCTCCATCATACATGTAACTTAGAATTGCTTCTAGTTCAGCTTGTTGAATGTTGGCTAACACTATTATGGGATGCTTGCATGGAGTCTGTTCAAAAATGTTGTCAAAGTATTCACTACATGTTGATAGCACCAATTTGTGAACTGCATAGAATTTGCCTTCACAGCTGAGTGTTACATCTGCATATCTGTCCTGAAAAGATATACAAGCCCTGAATAATGCAATTAAAGAAACAAAATAGTGATGCACAACTTGTATTTCTGACAGAAAAGTAATTTATGTTATATGTCACTTGATTAGAATAATGAATGGTAGCCCAAGACCATATATCTAAAGGGAGGTAACTTAAAGAAAATTTTATGAAGGAGAAATTAAGCTAATTTTATTTGTGTTTTCAGGATATGACTTTGACATTGTAGACAAAAAGAGACTGGTGGTGGTGAAGACTAAGAAAGATTATCAGATGAAAATTAGTGTTTTGTACACATGGCAAGGAAACTGTTGAAATAATCAAGAAAGTTAAATAGAATTATATATATATATATATATATATATATATATATATATATATATATATATATATATATATATATATATATTCTGAAGGCTAAATTCTTATCAAAAGGAAAAATATGAAATATGAAAAAAAGAGGATGATCACTGAAAAGAAATAAAAATAAAAATTGGCAGACTATATACATACTATCAGAAGGCAGATTAAGGTATAGATAAAGACTTTCTCTCTTAAAAACATTATATATATATATATATATATATATATATATATATATATATATATATATATATATATATATATATATATATATATATAATGTATTCTAATAAATGCTTGTTGTAAGAATAATTAAATGTTTTATGATATGCAGAATAACTTTAATTTCTTTCATTACATAAAATAATGAATTCTTCACTACTTCAAACCTTGGTTCTGAGAGAGGACAGGGCATGGCAGAATGTGGCACTATGGTTGTTCCAGGACAGAGAGAGCAACCCATCAGCCATTGTAACACCTGAAATGACAAAAAATATAACAATGATTACAACCATTTATGTGATGTCAAATCAGCAGCATAAAAAAGCTGCAAAAGGGGAGCTGGGAAACAAGGAGAGCTGGAAGGACCTATGTAGAACAGTGCCCAATTTTTTTTTTTTTTTTTTTTTTTAATAATCTATAATATATTTTAGCTTATAAATAGAATAGTGGTACTGCCCTTATATAGATGTCCCTCCAGCTCCTCTCATTTCCCGGCTCCTCCTTTACAGCTTTTTCAAGCAGCTGATTTGACGTCACATACATGAAGCCACGCAACTGTTCAACAACAATTACACACACACACACACACACACACACACACACACACACACACACACACACATCATATCTTTAAAGAAAAGTTGGACAAATGTAGATATGGAGACAGAGTCACAAAAGTGTAATGCCCAAGCCCTGTAAGACTACAACTCTAGCTAGTCTGACCATTTTATGAAGATCGTTTAGGCGTTGGCTTTTTCGGGGATTTCCCAGCCTGCGACGCTGTCACACTTGTACCAGTACTCACCTCAAGTCAGGTACTCAATACTTCAAAACTGAATGGTGTTGTAGTATAAACACATTATGATGCTCGAAAAAGACAAGTTAATGTAATCTATGTTTATTTTTAAATATCTTTTGCATTGTTTTCACAAACAACAATACTTGACAACGTATCCTCTGGGCATTGTCACATCCATTTGGGGGCCCGAGTTAGGTCACAGGTCAAAGTGACCATGCTAATCCATGGGTCACTTCCTCTCCTCCTATCAGTCAGGATGGAGAGAGAGAGAGAGAGAGAGAGAGAGAGAGAGAGAGAGAGAGAGAGAGAGAGAGAGAGAGAGAGAGAGAGGGGGTGATGTGTGGGTAGAGATAGATAGACAAGACAGAGAGGAGAGGGGGAAAGCAGCTTGACTGACTGACAGGCAAATTCTTCTCTCAAATTTTAATAATTCATAAGCAAGTATATATCTCTGATAGAAATATATTTGCATGAAATGTAAGTTATATATATATATATATATATATATATATATATATATATATATATATATATATATATATATATATATATATATATATATATATATATATATATATATATATATATATATATATATATTTATATATATATTGAGAGAGAGAGAGAGAGAGAGAGAGAGAGAGAGAGAGAGAGAGAGAGAGAGAGAGAGAGAGAGAGGGGGGGGGTTGTGTGGGAAGCAAGGTTCCCATTGACACATAGGCTCTAATCCCATAATTTGCCAAGCACCAGGTTTGGCAGTGCTGCAGGCGGGATGTCCCAGAAAAAGCAAACACCTAAATGATCTTCATAAAATGGTCAGACTATAGGTAAATAAAACTAGATAAACACACACACACACAGTTTCCAACTCTCTCCCTCAAAGTGATTCACACTTTTACACACACACGGTCACGCTACTCTGGTAAATGAAGTCGTTCAATTTCATGCCCATTGTTTATTTCTTGTTACGTTGAGCTGTGGGCTTTGACTTCTTCCTCTAAATGATTAGTTGCTGGTCTAATATTGCTGGTATCACGATTTTACTCCACTAGTTACCCGTGTATTTCTTTCTTAATCTTCTTCAGTGGCCAGACAGAAATACATTTTCCTCCATTTATTATCTTTTCCCTTGTTGACCAATACCGTGGCTTCAAATAGTGACATCTGCGCGAAAGTGTGGCGAAGGGGAAGCCCGGAAACGAGGAGAGCTGGAAGGACCTGTATATTAGGACAGTGCCAAAAATTGATCAGTTATCCAATAAAATCCAAACTCCACTGAAATCACCACGGATGTAAAGTAGATTCCAAAAGATGGGCGCAGCTATTTCACACATTAACCATAAAACGAACTTGGATCTTCATCACCTGTAAAATGACCACCAGGGACTTAAAATATATAGTCTCTTAGTATTTTCTTGAGCCATGACTTTATATTATATAGCACTGTGGCGAACAAGAAATGCCACGGACAATAACCTTCTTAAACAATACAATGTCTTTATATTTACCTTGCAGACACTTTCGGCTCACGGGCGACGACGAAAGATGAAACTCAAGGATGCTTGTTTACAACGGACCGCTTTCAGACATTCAGTGCCACTCCATCGCCGTCCCAACTGACTCCCAAAATCACTCCCAGGAATAATAAAATGAAAATGGATAATTACATCCTCAATATCCCCTGTACACCTAGAAAAAAAAAAACTGAACCACTACGTAAATGAGGACAGGAGCATCTTGTTTTGTCTCTCTCAGGATATAGCATTAAAAAATTAAAAAATTTAATTAACTTTATTGACGAGACAAGAGTTGATGTTACATTGCAATACATTACGCAAACACAAAAACTCGACTCTCTCTCTCTCTCTCTCTCTGGGAATATATATCCTCAGTTTGCCCCCAGACTGTAGGCTGTTTATGCAATAAGGTGTGCAGTATCTGTATTTATTTATCTAAGTACTTGTATTCTTGTTATGTATACTGTCTATATATTTTTGATATTTTAACCTTGCCGCCGTGGTAGTGGAACCATGCGTGCTTTGGGGTCCGAGGGGTCTCCAAGCGCACGGGTTCGAATCCTGTCCACGGTCTGAGTGCAGGTTGGGCTTCCTCACTCAGGGCAACGGTTTCCTAGCGGGTGGGCTTTGAGATAGGAGGTACCCTAAAAAGTATCCCCTTTAGCCCATAAATTCCCGTGAAAAGCCCACATGGTATATAAAAAAAAAAAAGTCTTTCCCCAGGGCGTGGGTGGTAAGGTCCATCCTCCTCCTTTGCTGTATTTCTTTATTAATTCAACAATAAATGTCTCTCTCTCTCTCTCTCTTAGTAGTAGTAGGGTACATAAGCATGACATCATCAGTTATATAATGATATCATCAGAGACCCGTGTTGTGCGAAATAATTGTGGTGCGAAAATACTATGTAACGAGTTGACCTGCAATTTGCCAATGGCCCAATGCACATCATTGCGTCAGCAACACAAACACGACTTGCAACTGCGAGATTCTTAAACTATAATGTTTTCTCTCTTTCCCCAGGCGGGTTTACACGTCCCAATTTGCGTTTTTTTTTTTTTTTTTTTTACCATAATGTTTCCGACTCGTAATCGGCGCCTAGCGACTGCAGAAAGCAGTCACAAATCAAGACCAACATGGTCTTGCTAATCTTTATTTATGTCGTGACGTCACGGAGTAAGTTTTGAAAATATGGTCTAGACTCTAGAGATAGAAAAGATGTTAGAGTTGGTGAGGGAAAAAGAACACATCTGGGACCCCACAAATGAATTATAAATATAAATAATTAAATAAATAAATAAATAAATAAACGCTTGCGCAAAATCGTTTAACGAAATAGCTGCCACTATAAAAGAACTGTTTCTGAACTGTTTCCTTCAATGCAGGCCCGGGTGTTGTTGGTGAGGATTGAAGACTTGTCAGGATTTAATTTGGTTGCAATTGTGCAGTCTTTTTAAGATTAACAATTTTCTTGAGAAATGTAGGCTAATTTGGTGTGGTGGCCACTCCTAATTCTTTCCTTCTATCTAGCCAGGAATCTATCCACAAACTTTTTTTTTTTTTTTTTTTTTTTTTTTTTTGGTACGCCAAAAGATGAGCAAACACACCTTCAGCACCGTGCCACCGTCACTGGAGGAAGATATCTTGGCGGGTAGCTGTTTGTTTACATACCCTTCCCGCCTTTCCATGCGCTACGTATGACACTTTCCAACTAGAAGGGATGAGTCGAAACAATACGTACGTAAAAAAAAAAAAAAAAAAAAAAAAAAAAAAAACACAAATTGGCATGTGAACCCTCCTTTGTATAGTGACTATAAAGGCGGAGTCACACGTGTCAATATGCGACTGAAAGTACAAGTCGGTAGTTCCCGACTGAATATCGGTGCCAAGCGTCTACAAAAAAAAAAAAAAAAAAAATCGCAAAACAAGACCAGCATGTTGGTCTTGTTAGTCGATTTGCGACTTTGTTTGTTGTGACGTCATGGAGAAAGGTCTGCAAATGTGGTGTCAATGAAGGGAAGAAAATTTTGGAGTTGGTGAGGGAAAAAGACCACATCTGGGACCCTAAAAGTGAATTCTACAGCAAAAATAAGTTTACGCAAATCAGTGTTCACAAAATGGCTGCCACTCTCCTATGACTGCTTCCCTCTATGCAGGGTGTTGTTGGTGAGGATTTAATACTTGTCGTCAGGATTTAATTTAATCATTATCGTCATTGTCACCAGAGGAAGACATATTATAAGGTAGCTGTTTGTTTACACTCACTTCCTGCCAACCAGCCGATACTTCCCAATCGCTGTGTGAATGGGTTTCGATACTTCTAGCGATTTGCAATTTCAGTCGCATATTGCCACGTATGAACCTGACTTAACCTGATTATTAAAATAGGTTCTGATTCATATTCAATAGGAAATGCCTTCATGTAGTTGCTGAATATTTCTAGTGTGGGAAAATAGGATTAACAGTACAATATTAGCACATGGGCACATAGAGCGCATGGTAAGGTTTTTCTCTTACCAGAGCCTTATATGGGGACTATACTCTGATTATCAAAACCTGTATTGATCTATATCAACAGAAATACAGTGCTTTCAAGTTGCTAATTAATAATTTTGTAGTCTAGAAAACCTACTATATATTAGCACCACAGAGCTCCATCATGGTGGCCCTTCGCAGCAATCCCAGTTGAGAGGGTAGCTGCCATTTTTCCTCAATTATTATTTTATCACACAAAGAAAGATTTCTGATCCAGTTGCAAAATAAAATTTGAAAAAAACAATAATAAATAATAAACAATAACCTAAAGAAAATACTTTTTTTCTCCAATCAATTAAACTTGCTTAGGGTTGTCTGTTTTTTCACTTAATTTATTTTCAGATATAAAAGCACATACAGTATGTAAGTGTATAAAATAATTTCATCATGTACTCTATTACTTTACAATTTCTAATGACATTATGAAAACCCTCACTTCAAATTACTGTACTGATGATTATTTGTATTATTATGTTTATTTGAGCCATATACTGTATTACTCTATGAGCATTTTTAAATAGTCAAGATTTTATCATTACTAATATTGTATATGGAAAAAATAAGTAAATAAAAAAATTAAGTGAAACAAGAATAAGAAACATGGACTAGAATTTGGCAGTACCAATCCTACTGTCTGACACAAAACCTGCTGATTTATATTAAAATTCTTAAGTGACAGGCAAACACTATCTGGAGATGAAAACTACTAATTTTTATCAATATAGAGTATAAAACAGTGGACGGATATATGTATTTCTGATAATAAGAAAACCCTAGGGCTCCATGTATAAAAACATCTTGGAAGCCTTCTACCTAGTTCAGTCCAACTGTCATGCCCAAACAAAGCCATGAAAATAATAATAAATCACAAGTCATTTCTTACAAAAAGGTGGATTGCATAAAACATATGGATGTAACCCAGATTGATATTTTACTGCTCTTTATAAAATACCTTATCCAGTATGTTTATAAAATATAACCATATCTTCTTTTACAAAAGAAAACTTTTCAACCCTAGAGGATATCTGCATTACAAAAATTACTTATAAACTTCAGGTGTGTAATTCCTAAATCCTGTACCTTCACTCAGTATCATAATTTGAAACAGAAAAGTAAGTAAACAAGATATAGAAAAATTAGTCTTTTTATTAATGCATTGATATTCAATGCATATTTTCTATAATAAGTTACTATAATATTCAACTGTAAATAGAAAATATTGATTGCTAGCTCTCCTTGTAATTATGAATGTCAAAGAACAAAAAATGTAATCATTCAATACGCAAATATGATACATGAATTAGTGCCAAAGTTCAACGAAAAGTAATTCTGAGCAAAATATGGTAAAATAGTATCTTGGAGAATTTTCTGGATCTTTTTAACTTGAAGAGGCACAGAATTGACTACAGATTAAATTTAAAATCCAAAGTTACTATCACAGTTTTCTTGTATGATTTTACATTATGAAATGACAAGAAACTTGATGAAGCTCAAACAAATGTTGGTGAAATATAAAGCATTAAAATTTATTACTGATAAAGAAAGTTACTTTCAGATAAGACAAAATTGCTGTGACTTGGTGTTCACATTCCAATAGCTCATCATGAGCCAAGTATTAATGTCAGTGACCAATTAATAATGCCTGTAATTTACAGGTACTAGTTACATTACACAACTTATGGAAACAAAAACAAAACAAGAAAAGGTTGATTAAAGTACCAAACTCCTTACATGAAGATGAGATCATTTCCAATGTCAAACCACTTAAAATGCCACTCACATTACAGGTCATGCCTAATTCTACAATAAATAGAGCATAATCCCAGTCTCAAACACCATATGTGTATCACAAGTTGCATATGACAAATACTTGTACTTAACATGATAAGATGTTGCTTCCATGGCATCATACATAACATCATTCTTTTGTGGTCACTACAAACTTGCAGCTGGAGATCAAAATGCATATATCTTCAATTCTTATCTGGGAATTTAAAAGTCAACAGATAAGTATATATATATATATATATATATATATATATATATATATATATATATATATATATATATATATATATATATATATACACACACACACACACACACACACACACACACACACACACAGTGAACCCTTGTTATAGCCAAACCTGTTATAATGAATTTAACATTATCAAACAAAATATATCTTACCAACCATATCTCTGATTTATCAAACAAAGATCAATAAGAGGGAGAGCATTCAACATTCCAAAATATATCAGACTTTGTAGAAAAGTACAGTTACATTGAAATACTGGAAACTATATTACATTTTAACAATGTTATTTTATGAGCTCACCTGATAATAGAAAGGCCTGTGATGCCTCAGCTAACAAACACTTTGGTATCAGTCACACGAGCTGGCACTGTGTCTCCAGTGATGAGTTCATCCATGCCATTCTGAAATTAAAGAATTAGCAACAAAAGAACAAATGAATGCCCTTGCTTTTCAGTCAACATAGATCATAAAATAAAAATGGAGAAAAATATCACAAATATCATCTGAGAAGTCACTCTATGGTCCAGTAATGATATCCTGGAAAGAATTTCCTAACTACTCCTTAAAGATGGTCTGTATAAGGGAATAAAAAGAATATCTTACTCACCTGCAGTCCTAAGCCTCCTAAATTGTCCATCATGTCTTCTCTGTCAGATAAGAATACATGAATTAATACAAGACGACTCAGTCATCTTTTTCGAATAATAAAATTAACAGATTCACAACCACTTCTTACAGACTTACATCAACAGAATAATAGGACTACCAAATAATGCCACACATATAAAAGTTATTATCTATGAGCTTATACATGACTGAAATCTACTGACTGTGCACCAAGCCACACACAATTATTGGTAAATCCTTTTCACTACAGCTACTTTCTTGTGCTATGCAATCATATTTCTAAACATTTCATGTAAGATGGAAATGACAAATCATAACCGTTTATTCATATTTTTGTGCTATCTATTATATTTTCACAAAGGCTTATAATTCTGGGGCCATATTCACAAAGATTCTTATAATTTTATTTAGAGTTCTGCCTTAAGTTGCGCTTACCTTAAAACTCTACTTGAGCTTAAAACTTTAGTACAGAACAATTCAAATACAAAATGGTGACAGTGCAAAATAGTAAAATCTTATCAGGAAATTGGAGCCTGAACAGAGTGTAAGTATTTAGTTTCACAGTTTACAACATTGAGCGTGTGGGGCTACAACGCTCACTTTCGGTAATTCCATTGCCTCCTATTAGTCCTTTTTCTTTAATGTGATAATGACACCTAAGAGTGAATGAAAAGGCCATTAGAAGAAATCCAGTTGGACTCATGATGTGACCTTCCTCCACATCCAGTCAGTGCAAAGAAAAAAAGTACAATCAAACCTTTCACTCACTCTGCGACACAAAATTAATGCGGTAAATGAGACCGCATAGCAACAACTAGGCAAAGCAAGAGCTAACATTATCAGTGATACTAAATGAAATGGTGTAATTATCACTTTCAATTCTGGCGTTGGTGCATCATTCATTCCGGTAAGATTCTCAGAGACATCTCACTAAATCACTCACAAATAACACTCCTGCATGCTTTAGTCTGTACACTTTCAATTATTGTGTCACTCTGGTCACTGAAATCATCCTTACGAGGCCAATAATTCTTGAGCTGGCGGGTGATGTACACACTTTAATGGTCGGCCATCTTGCTTTCTTACTAAGTACAAAGTTAAGCATGCCCCAGACCATGCTTAACTTTGTGCTTAGGTACAATAGTAAGCACAGTTGGAAACCGAAGCACAAAATTAAGTGTGAATTTTGTGCTAAGCACAATCCTTCCACTTCAGAATCTTTGTGAAAAAGGGACCTGAAGCTTATGAACAATTACAACACAACAAAATTTGACAATGAATCATGTTCTTCCTTTCTATTGTGAAACCAATTCACACTGCCAGGCAACTCACCTCGAGTGGTTTCTGTCTGAGAAGTTATTATTACGGATGGTATTGGCGCTGCAAAAAGGAGAAAATCCATTTATGGAACTAAGGCAAGCAATTTTACTTTGAAAATTAAGAACTTTCCATACATCACTTTTACTGAAAAAGCAATGAATATTGGTTTTCAGGAGGAAAATACTCATACAAAACAAAAATAATACCCACACTAACTGTCTACTGCAATGAATAACACCAATGTTCACCACTTAAGGAAACTCTTACTACTGAACTAGATATACCTGTAAATTCTTTCTTGTACTCAACCAGTGTTGAATCCACCTGGTTCAGTAAAAGCATTTCCAGTTCAAAATTATTTTGGTTTGATGTACACTCCTGATTTCACCCCTACCAAATACATTTCCCATTGTAAGGTCATTGAAGTATTACTCAAAGCAGCAGAGAGTTTGTATGGATATCACAGTCTATGAATAAACGTTACCATCTGTCAATTCTCTCAAGAGAGTGAAGTAAACTCTGCAGACGTAATATAATACTGATAATACAATAGTATGCTGTAAATATACACACCATTTTAAAAATATGACAAAAGTCTAGTACTGAACTGATTTGGATCTGAAAAATTATCAAATGTAAACCTCAAAGTTCCTCTTTCATTCCTGTTTTTTCTGTAGTGTGTCAGGTTTCAAAAAGCACACTTTTAACACATTCAAAAAAAAAAAAAAAAAAAAAAAAGTATGCTGCACAGAGGCAGCTTGTGGCTGCTGACCATAAATCTAAGTCATTACTTGCTTAAGGAACAACTTCACATAAAACTACTTACGATCCTTTGTGAAACCTTCCCCCTTCCCCTCGTATCCTATTCATTGCATGTCTGTGTCTTGACTCATGGAGATATTTCTGTAGAAGAGGATATGAATGAGAAGTAATCACCTTGAAAATATTAATCTTAAGTATCACTTCACTTTTTAATATTTGCTCCTTTACAATTGACATTTTCGTAACTCATGATGACCTAATAAGCACAGTACAATTTCCCCTAATATATAAGATGTTTCTGTAAAAACACGAACAAATTTAAATACAGCATTTTGGTCATACACATAGGAAAGGAGCATTTTCTGAGTACATTCAAGGCTCTATGTATCATCCAGCAAACTCTTCAAAAAGGTTGTGATACCACCAAAATGGAAGAAATGTCATGACTCTATAAAAGTGGGCAGCATTTCTGAACAAATAAAGCCAACACATCAAAACATGAGATGCAAGTTAAGTGTGTGACATATATTTGTAGCAAAAGAGTTACACTATTCAACGAAACCCTTCTGCTGGGCTAATCTGAAATAGATGGCCAACTGATAGAGATTGACCAGAGAAGTGAGGAAAAGGTTTTGTCCTACAATTGAATCATGATAATGGTGGCGGTGGTGGTGTATCATTATGAAAACAAAACACAAGGTATATTCACTTTTCGTTCCTTAGGTATTCGACCATCCCCTTCAAGCTTGGCTCTAGCTTGTCGTCTTTTAAGAATTCTATGGTACTGCTTAGCATTAACATAAAGGGGCTCTTCCTCTAAAAGTTCTGGTCCAGGTAGAGGTATTCGCTGCAACTGAGCTACTGCTCCATTACCAACCTGAAAACAAATGCATGTCATTTTTTTCTTGTTTATGATTCTTTGCTCAAGATATGTATCCATATCACAAAAAACTTTATAGACAATGGAAGAATTAAAAAATTTGCATTTTGAAATATTTCTATTGTCACTGTTAAATAGCAACCAGTTTCTTCATTAATACTATAATTTATCTATTTTCAAAAAAAGAGCAAACACTATGAAGACAAGAACAAAATACCCTGAAGTGAGATTTGTTTGTGTGTTTTTGCAATGTGGTGGTGCATAATTCCACCAAAAATGTGCTATACTAAGACCATATGTGTTATAATGTATTCTATGGCAATTTCACCAAATTTACACAATTTTACTTATATACACCATTCACATCTTTGATAAATATCCATCTTTCTATATACCAGGCTGGCAATTCCACATTGGAAAGCTAAGACAGAACACTACATACTCACATATACATCATTCATACTCTCAGTCCTGTCGACCCCAAGAATGTAATAAACATCAGCATCAGCAACATAAACAAATTATCATATGCTAGATCCCAAAGCAGCATTGTGCCTTTCTTGGATATTATTAGTTGTAAAAAAAAATAATAAAACAGGTTCTTGCAGACTTCCATCTGTAGTCTTCATCCTCACTCAAGATGCAGGTCCTGCAACAGTTGTGTCATTTGACTGCTTCACTCTTCTCAGAGCAATTTCCACCTCCACATTCCTTTCTCTTTCCAGTGCTTCAAAAAAACAAGTGTCACTAGAAACAGAGCAACCATACTCTGATTGAAAAATGGTGTGTGGAGAGAGGTCAATTATAGTTGTTATTATAGACATACACTGGTCATGACAATGGTGGTGGGTACATGCTAAAATGACCAGAGAACAGAGATCCAAGGAAAATTTGTCCTGTGTGATAGTCAACTTACTCTTGCTATATTATGCTGGTAGGATGATAGGGACATAGAAAGACAGGAAGGTGGGGTGATATCATCAATAATCACTAGCATCTGACTGTGGCTCAAAATGCCAATACATCAAGACCTATGCCACTCCAAACTGCACTATAGACTTGATCTGCATAGCAAGTATTATTTTTGCATAATAGATAAAAACAAACCTAGAGAACAAGCATTATAGCAATCATGTGTGTGTGTGTGTGTGTGTGTGTGTGTGTGTGTGTGTGTGTGTGTGTGTGTGTGTGTGTGTGTGTGTGTGTGTGTGTGTGTGTGTGTGTGTGTGTGTGTGTGTGTGTGTGTGTGTGTGTGTACTAGGGCTGGGTGGGAACCGAGTCCAGAATCGAGTCCAACGATTCCATCGTGGCCAAATAGGAACCGAGTCCAAAGTCTGGAAGCCGAGTAAAACTCTACATGCCTCATGGCTCCCAGACTTCCTGGGACTCATTAAAGGCAGTGCCTGGCAAATCCAGCACCTAGTAGTCACCACATGCTGTCTACCCAAGTC
Organism: Portunus trituberculatus; assembly: GCF_017591435.1. NCBI lineage: Eukaryota > Metazoa > Arthropoda > Malacostraca > Decapoda > Portunidae > Portunus > Portunus trituberculatus. The sequence continues at coordinate 18,617,967 of NC_059272.1, read as the reverse complement.
CATGGAGTGAGTGAAACACGATTCCCAAACTTGCCTCACACTGAGATTCGTCTAGCAACGCGCTGGCGAGCCCAGTGTCTGGGACTCGCTACACGCATTCCACCCGAGTCCCAGAGGAGAGCGGGAACCAATTCCAGAATTGGTTCCCGCTAATCCGCCAACCTTTGGACTTGGAACTGCGAGTTCTCAAGTTACCGAGTCCTGCCCACCACTAGTGTATACTTTATTTATCTATTTATTTTTTTACAACACATCACACTTCAGCCTCTTTGCACAGTTGGATTTCTGTTTTATAAGCTAGATCTTATGTGGTTAATGAGAAGTGACATGCTTGTATAGACACTTGAAAGAGTCTAGTATAGTCATTAATCTGATAAATAGATATCCTAAATACTTACCCAAATGCTTACATCTTTCTAGTATGGATGAAGACAAGTTTTTGAAAAAAAAAACATGTTGTACTCACCATAACCACACTTTGTAAATTAGACTGAGAATTTTGAGCTGTTGCTGCTGCTGTTGGTGTTTGTTGGTTAGTTTGGCTAGGACTTTGCTGTACAGTGCTTCCTTGATTTGATGTTGCAAGCTGGATGATGTTACCTGAAAGATTCAAAACTTCAAAAACACAAAAAATTATTAGTGTATGATTTAACTACTGCAATCAATAGAGATGTACAATGAGAACACTTACACTTTATATAACATGGGAAAATTTATAGCAGAAGAGGAAAAATACTCAAAACAGATAATGATAAAGACAGAAAAAATATTTAGAAACTTCTACATGTTTACTAATTGTCTCTCTAATAATGGTTGCTGCACAAACCATATGACCAGTGAGGAAACAAATTGATAATGCCCAAGGAGAAAAATACAGTAGAACGATACATCAGAAACAGTTTTTTGTGATAATGAACATGACAGAATGTATTTACCTGTGGACGGTTGATGGAGAATATTTCCTTGACCATCAACTTGAATAGGATACACAATAGCCTGGCCATCTGAGGTCTGGATGATCTGTGCTTGCTGTGCTGACCCAGCAGGTACAGTCACTACATGGTTGTTGCTCTGATAAATAATTTCCTCATCTCAATAACAATTCAAATAATAAAAAACCTGAAAGTCAATGCAACACTCTTCATTTCTATTCTTACAACATAGTCTAATGGAAACTTAACCAGTCTATGAATTCACAATGGCAATCCTATGGATCTGAAACTCAATTCTAAAGTTCTTTTCTTTCTTTCACCACCCATTACAATGACCTAACACTAGCCAGCTCACCTGTATCCCTGATGCTGGTACAACCTGTAATTGTTGGAGTTGTTGAGTGCCCCCAGCTTGCGCCACCTGAATTGAGCCAGTGCCACCCACAGTCTGGAGCATCAGCTGACCTCCAGCAGTTTGGATGATATGTGCTCCACCCTAAAATTTTCCAAAAGCAATTATTCACTGCAATAATCTAGCAGGTGTATAAAAAAAAGAATAAAAAAATAAATAAAAAAAAACAATAAAAAATAATAGAAAATAAATAAATAAATAAATAAATAATTAAATAAACAAACATATATATATATATATATATATATATATATATATATATATATATATATATATATATATATATATATATATATATATACACACAACCATACAACCACACACACGAACTATAATGATGGGAGATTTTAATTGTAAAGAGGTGTGTTGGGAGGACTGGTCAATGGAAGGATCAGCGACAACATGGGGAAATACACTATTGACACTGGCAATGGAAAATGTGTTAACTCAGTGGGTCAAAGAAGATACTAGGTTTGGAGGAGAGGGAGCATCGTCAAGACTGGACTTGGTCTTTAGTACAGAGCCAATGGTCATTGAGGAGATGAGGGTGGAGTGCCCTTTAGCAAAGAGTGATCATGCAGTTTTGGAGTTCAAGGTGATAGATGAAGAGAAATCTAGAAGAAATGAAGAATATAAAGTGGGAAGATGGAATTATGCCAAGACAGATTTTGGAAACCTAAAGAAATTCTTTCAAGAGACAAATTGGATGAAATTCAAGAGTGCTAAGGAGCAAATGAAAAGTGGAAGGAATTTATAAAAATATACAAAGAAGGTGAGAAAAATTTGTACCAATAAGACAACATAGAGAAGTTGGAAAGCAGGACTGGTTTAACGATAGATGTGAAAAGGCTAGAACAAGAAAAGAGGATGCATGGAAGAGGTGGAGAAGGAAAAGACGGATTAAGCAGTGGGAAAGTTACAAAAGAGCAAGAAATGAATATGTGTTGATTAGAAGAGAAGAAAGAAAGAAACAAGAAAAGGATATAATTGATAAATGTAAAGACCAACCAAGGCTTTTTACAGACATGTGAACAACAACATCAAAAATAGAGAAAGTATTGAAAGTTTAGAAGTAAATGGAGTATGCAGTGAAGATCCCAGGAAATGGCAGAGGCTATGAATGGATGCTTTCGGAAGGTATTCACAAAGGAGACTGCTTTTGACAAACCACTGGTAATGGAACAGAAAGGGATTATGAAGGAGTTTCAAGTAACTGTGGAGGAGATCAAGAATATGATGGGGAGTTTAGAAGTGAGAAAAGCTGTGGGACCTGATGGGGTATCAGGATGGATTTTAAGAGAATGCAGGAGCAACTGGCAGAAAAAGTTTGTGAAGTAATTGATGCCTCATTAAGGGAAGGTGTAGTGCCCCAAGACTGGAAAAGAGCTAACATTGTCCCAATCTATAAATCAGGTAACAAGAGAGACCCATTGAACTATAGACCAGTGTCACTTACAAGTGTGGTAGCTAAGATGTGTGAGAGGGTGGTGAAGAATAGATGGACAGACTTCTTGGAGAAAATGACATACTTTGTGAGTGTCAATTTGGTTTTAGAAAAGGGCGTTCATGCACGACAAACCTGATATGTTACTATTCGAGGGTGATAGATGTAATACAGGAAAGAGATGGTTGGGCTGATGGAATATATCTGGATTTAAAAAAGGCCTTTGATAAGGTACCACACCGGAGACTGATCTGGAAACTTGAAATGGTAGGAGGAGTGCATGGCAGTTTACTAAAATGGATGGAAGACTTTTGGTAGGAAGAGAAATGAGAACAATAATTAAGGACAGACCATCAGAATGGGGCTTGGTGGAGAGTGGAGTTCCACAGGGATCAGTGTTGGCACCAGTAATGTTTGCGGTCTACATAAATGACATGGTGGATGGGGTGTCCAGTTATGTGAGCCTATTTGCAGACGATGCAAAATTGTTAAGAAAAGTGAGATGTGACAAAGATTGCGAACTACTCCAGGAAGACTTGGACAGAATATGGAAATGGAGCTGTACATGGCAAATGGAGTTCAACACGACAAAATGCAAGAAAATAGAGTTTGGCAAGAGTGAAAGAAGAATCAGGAGTATGTACAAGATAGGAAATGAAGACATAAAACCAGTCATGAAGAAAAAGACCTTGGGGTGACAATTACCAATGACCTATCGCCAGAGAGACATATAAACAAAATAATTGGAGAAGTATTGAACTTATTGAGGAACATAAGAGTGGCGTCAGATATTTAGATGAAGAAATGATGAAGAAAATAATTACTGCAATGATAAGACCGAGGCTTGAATATGCAACAATACAGTGGGCTCGAACTTAAAGAAACACATAAGGAAACTAGAGAAAGTACAGAGGGCTGCAACAAAAATGGTGCCTGACTTAAGAGATTTGACTTATGAAGACAGACTGAAAAGAATGCAACTTCCGACCCTGGAAAACAGAAGAGAAAGGGGAGACCTGATAGCAATATACAGAGTGATGATTGGCATGGAAAAATGGATAGGGAAGATCTGTGTATGTGGAATGAAAGAATGTCGAGAGGGCATGGGAAAAACTAAAATGGCCACTTATAGGAGAGATGTGAAAAAATATAGCTTCCCTCATAGAAGGGTGGAAGCATGGAATAGTTTAGACGTGGAAGTGGTCAACGCAAGGAATATTCATGATTTTAAGAAAAAGCTGGACATTAATAGATATGGAGACGGGACAACACGAGCATAGCTCTTTTCCCGTATGTTACAATTAGGTAAATACAATTAGGTAAATACACACACACACACACACACACATATTAATGGTCTTTGTCTGTGTTTCCTTTAAACCTTGCTTTTCACCCAATCTTCTATGCTCTTCATCTCAAACCTTAACAGTATGTACTAAATGTTTCATCTTTTTAGTATCTTCTCATTTCACTTTCCTTTGATATTCTACACTTTCCCTTTTCCTCTTGTCCTTTACTTGCTTTGAATACTCTTTCCTTAAGATATATTCAATATATCTACCTCCTCTATATTAAGGCAGGTTTACACATGTCAACATGCGACTGAAATTGCAAGTAACTAGAAGTATCGACAGAGCCCTTTTAGTCAAAAACCATTCACACAAAACGTTTAGAAATATCAGCTGGTTGGTAGGAAATGAATGTAAAGAAACAGCTCCCCAACAAGTTGTCTTCCTCTGGTGACAATGACGATTGCAATCAAATTAAATCATCAAGTATTCAATCCTCATTTCCAACAACACCCTGCATAGTGGGAAACAGTCTTTGGAGAGTGGCAGCTATCCCATTGAACACCTATTTGCATAAGCTTTTTATGCTGTAGAATTCTCTTTTATTGTCCCAGATGTGCTCTTTTCACTCACCAACTCAAAAATCTTCTTCTCTACATTGACACCACATTTTCAAACCTTTCTCCGTGACGTCACAACATAAACAAAGTTGCAAATTGACAGAACAAAACCAACATGTTGGTCTTGTTTTGCAACTGGTTTTTACAGTTGCTAGGCACCAATATTCAGTTGGAAACTCTACCAACTTGCAATTTGTTGCAAATTGACTTGTGCGAACCCGCCTTAATACTGCAACCATCTTCAGTGCTGCATTACCTGTGTGGCTGCCTGCTGGACAGCCTGCATCCTGCTTGCTAAATTCTAATTATCTTCAATGTACTCCTGCTTCAAGAGCTGAAAAAAATATAAATATTATATTATCATGGTTATTATTATCATAATAATACAAATAATAAAAGTAATAATAATAATAGTAATGGAAGGTGAAGGAATCATGGACTGGTGGGCAAACACTTAATTTCTGACAAGTTTTGTCCATATGGCTTATTCAAGAAAATATAGCTCACAGGCCAAGCTGCTTAGACTTAAGGAGTACCACAGACAATTTAAAGGCCTGTCTACACGAGCGGGCCTGATCGGCGGGTTTGCCCGTTGACGGGCAAATTCTGACGGGCCTGCCCGTGAATGTTGTCCACACGACCAAAGTGATGAATAGCCGGGCCTGCCCGACGATGTTGCCAGTAGCGGGTGGAGTGTGGTACGAGAACCATGGTGCCTAGCATTGTCAAGAAAAAGATTTTGTGCTCTATGATAATAGCTTTGTGTCTCAAAAACAAAAAGAAGAAAAGGATATGGTGTAAAGATTGGTTAAAGAAAAGAAGTATGTTTGGAAGCACTGCAACAACACTTCATGAACTACAAAGTGCTACTATGCCGTGGGATGTGGGATGAAGGCCCGCTGTGGGTTCACGATATTATCTTGCGTCTGGCAGGATATAAACTCCAGCTACTGGGCACCAGCTCAGTGATTTCGCTCGGCGGGCTTTCGGGCAATGTGATCATTTGCCCATCAAATATGCCCGTTATCGGGCAAGCCAGCCGATCAGGCCCGCTCATGTAGACAGGCCTTTAGGAGAGCTGAATGGTCCTTCATTGGTGTATTCTTGGGGTTGCAACATAGCCCTTAAATCTAGACTGCTTGGCCTGCGAGCCATATTCTCCTGAAGAAGCTCTATGGGCAAAACTGATCAGGAATAAAGTGTTTACCTATTCAACTACCAGGTCGTGATTCCTTCACCATCTCCCACAACTCTTTGTAATGTTCCTACAAATAATATTTTCTAAAAAACTTTATCCCCTCAGTCTTGGTACAAAAGAATTATATTTTAATAGATCCCCATTTATCTCATCACCAATAAGGAAAGATTCAGTAGAACTCCAGCACCTTTCTCTTTTCTGGGAAGAAATTAGTTAAAAAATAAGATGCCAGAGTTATACTAGACATTTACACTGATTTTTCAGGTGCATTTTTTTTATTTTGCGACTATGTTTGGCACCTCCAGTGTGACTCGCAACTTTGCAACTGCAACTCTACTAAATTACAAAGTAAACTTTAGCAGAATAACAGAAATATGTTTTTATAAGACAAACACTTTTCCTACAGTTTTTGGTTAAAATGAAGCCAAAACTAATATCTATATATTTATTTAGTTTTTTTTTTTTTTTATGCAAGAGGGAATGCTGCCAAGGGCAAAAAATGTTAGAAAAAAAAAAAAAAAAAAAAGCCCACTGCAACTGTAGGTTCCTTGAAAAGTTAAAAGAATTATCTTCCTTCTCCTGACATATCTTCTGCAGCTGTAGCCAGTTCTTAAAAAAATTAAAATTTGCAGAAAATTGACAGTGCAACTTTGCTTAGTCTGACTTTTTTTAAATGTTTGTGACTAAAGGGTAGACAACCAGGTGAGTTAACTTTCAACTTCACGACTTTGAAATTCATGGTACAGCAAATAAAAAAAAAATATATATATATGCAACTAATTACCAAGTTTCTGATCTGAAATCCAATTGCATTAATTACCAATATCTATAAATCAATTAGATATACACACACAAATACATGATAATGGAAACAGAGGTTAAGAGGTAACTAGTGACAAACTAACTTCACATAAAATGTTACACCTTAGTTGCCTTTAACTTCAGCACATAATATACATGTACCACTAACATAAAGTAACTTTATGAGAACGCTATAACCAAGTTCCCTTTGATTTCAGCATACAATATTTACCATATAAGTAGCTTACGAAATGGAGTAAATAGTCTGTGATGGACTAGCATTGTTTACAGCGGAATCCTGCTGGTCGGCGGTTGATCTTCATGGTAGGCTAGCTCAACATTCCATTGCGTGCACAATAGCATGTCCGTAACTTTTCGACCATTTTTTTTTTTTTTCTTTTTTTCCCGTGAGTTAAATGACATTGCACAAGTGATGGGGTTCACAGTGGCTATAGAAAGCTGCTTACATGACGTCTGGCTATTACTGGGGGTCAGTAAGTACCGCATCACCCCTTTATTGCTTACAATGGCACCTTAACTTCACACAATTAAAAAATATATTTAACCACATGTATAATTGTTTCTAGTTGGCAGGCATGCCTCTGAGGACATACGCACTCAACACCCAAGTCACCGAGTGAGATGTGAAGGCATCTGTTTCATCCTCTCACATCTCTTCCACCTCAACATGGCTTCCTTTTCTTTGTGTGACGAGCTAACAAGACATCGGAAAGGTCATTCCTATTATGTGAACCTTTCCTCACCCCTATCGCAGAGTTCCGTGTGTCCGGTCCCAATCAAACGTGAGCGGGAAGGAGCTATAGAGTATAATTGAGGACTTACATTGGGTATTAGCGCGCAGTTTCCGATGATTGGCAGTGCGACACCAATGAGAGCCGCGCCTCCCTCCGCCGCTCCGCATTGGTCCAGCCAGCCCCCGCGCCTGCCTCCACTGCACTCCTACTCGCTCACCGAACTCAGATTTTCATTCACCCTTAATTCATTTTCTTACGTACAAAATTTAGTTCCCTGCCTTTCTTTTACATGAAAATGTCTTTATTATATTAGCCTGATGCAATTTCTTTGATATTTTAAGGTGCTGATAACGGCTTATAATATGTATTAGCACTGAAATTTGTATTTTGAAACGAATCATAACTAAAGTGTACAAGACGCATCGAGAAAACTGGAGCCAAGCTTCAGCAAATGAGACAAGACCAGGCGTGGCGATTTTTCAGTGGTGCCATATCTCGCATTCTCGTGTATATTGGCTTAACTACCTTATTTTTATTATCTTCTCATGAGTCGTAACTTCATAAGTGACTTTCAGGTAGTGCCAAGAGAAATTACTTCACAGAAACTGAGATAAAGGTTAAAAGGCAAGAAAATTAAGAAAATATTGAGCTAGGAAGTACAACTTCCTTAACGTTTATAAACAACATAAGCCTTGCCAGTTTATCATAAAAGATATTGTAATAAACATAGTTGATTGTTGAAACATTATCTTTCTTTATATAAGATGAGACTAACTTCACTTGGAGTTTCAAAGGCAGTCACTTGACAACAGCGCAAACGAGGATAGTCCAAACAGTGGTGCTGAATATAACACCAAGGATGCAATATAAATATGAATTATGCATCTTCTGCTGAAGGTGATTATGCAGGATATTACGTATAAGTAGGTATCAAAGATATTAATTTTCTCTCTCTCTCTCTCTCTCTCTCTCTCTCTCTCTCTCTCTCTCTCTCTCTCTCTCTGTGTGTGTGTGTATATATATATATATATATATATATATATATATATATATATATATATATATATATATATATATATATATTATTTTATTTATTTATTTTTTTTTTCTCGTCGTAGTGGTGCACCTCTTACTAATTTCTATTTATGTTTACTGTTCTCGACCTGCGTTAACTATATGCTTCTTCTTTCCTCATCGCACAAGATTTTCTGCTCTTATCATGTTTAAATATATATATATATATATATATATATATATATATATATATATATATATATATATATATATATATATATATATATATATATATATATATATATATATATATATATATATATATATATATATATATATATATGAGAGAGAGAGAGAACTTTGCAACATTCGCAGTCTTAGATTTACTTTCAATCTGTAGAACACCACCTCTCCTCTATTAAACCTCATCTTCTTTTCCTCACCGAAACACAGCTGTCTGCTGAACTTGCTCTCGTTCCCACGTTCTTGAATCTTCCGATATTTCCACCATCTGGCCTCGACTTAATGTCACTCTCTAATTGTGCTGTCTATCTCTCCCTTAACTTTCCTGACTGTAGTAGATTCTTTGACTATTTAGCTTCCAAAGTGGAGCACATTCCGTCCCTCTATCCTTTTGCAGAGATCTCCTTCCTTGGAGACTTCAATGTTCACCGGCTTTCCTCTTCCTTCAATGACCATCCTGGTGAACTAGTCTTCAATTTTGCAATCTTCCATGACCTAGAACAACTCGTATTTCTGACCGTCTTGGAGATACGCCTAACATTCTTAATATTTTTTCTTACCTCTCTGCTTATGCTGTTACCCTATCTTCTCCGTCGGGCACCTCCGATCACAGTCTCATTTCTGTATCTTGCCCTATTCCTTCAATCCCTCCTCAGGATCGCCCAAAACGGAGATGCCCCTGATGTTTTGCCTCTGCCAGTTGAGGGGATCTGCATGAGGAGGGATAATGATGATTTTCTTAGGAATTATTAATGTTTCCGTGTCAGAGCCCCATCTCTATGTGCTGAACGCATAAAGGAGGCGATAGTGCCTGCATGGCATGGAAGCGTACATTCCTCATTCTTTTTCTCAACCTAACCCTTCTAAACATTAGTTTAACACAGTCTGTTCTCGTGCTATACGTAATAGAGAGGTTGCCCACAAAAGGTACTTTAGCCTTCCATCTCTTGAATCTCATGCATTTTATATTTCTGCCCGGAATCATGCCAAGTCTGTTCTTCAACTTGCCAAACACTCCTTCATAAATAGAAAATGTCAAAATCTTCCAAACTCCAACTCCCCTCGAGACTTCTAGCATCTGACCAAAAACATCTCCAATAACTTTACTTCTTCATCTTTCCCTCATTTATTTCATCCTGATGGCACCTTTGCTAACAACTCCATGTGCACCTTGGATGATTCTGGGCATGTCCCTCCCTCTCCTCCTCCGTCTGACTATTTTATACCTTTGATCAAACCTCTTCGTAATGATGTTTTCCATGCCCTCGCTGGCCTAAACCCTTGGAAGGCTTATGGACCTGATGGAGTCCCTCCTATTGTTCTCAAAAACTGTGCTTCTGTGCTTGCACTGGGCAAACTCTTTCAACGATGTCTATCAACTTCTACCTTTCCTTCTTGCTCTTCTTCTTTTTTTTTTTTATCTATCCTCAAAAGGAAGATTCTTATAAACATCTGTCACTTCAGAATCCTCTATCTGATCGCCAGTATATGGCTTCCGCCAAGACCGCGCTCTACTGGTGATCTGCTTTCCTTACTGAGTTTTACAAATTTCGGTGAAACTTAATTTTGCTGTCGCGTTAGAAATATCAAAAGCTTTAGATAGAGTCTATCACAAAGTTTTGGTTTCAAAACTTCCATCCTACCGTTTCTATCCTTCTCTCTGCAACTTTACCTCAAGTTTCCTTATTAACTGTTCTTTGGCAGCCGTGGTAAACGGCCGCTGTTCTTCTCCTAAATTTGTTAACAGTGGTGTTCCTCATGCTTCTGTACTGTCACCCACTCTCTTTCTATTATTCATTAATGATCTTAACCCAACTTCATGCCCTATCTAGTCCTACGCTGATGATGCCACCCTACATCTTTCCGCATCCTTTCAGAGACGACTAACCCTTCAGGAAGTAAACAGATCACGCATGGACGCCAATCTTTCTAAGATTTCTGATGAGAACAGAGAAAACTTATAGTAGTGTTCAATGCCTCAAAAACTCAATTCTTCCATCCACCAACGCGACACAACCTTCCATGCAGACAACTATCCCTCTTCTTCAATGACACTAAACTCTCTCCCTCTTCTGTATACTGAATATCGTTTGTATGTCCTTTAACTCATAATCTAAACTGGAAACTTCACATCTCATCTCTTACTAAAACAGCTTCTATGAAACTAGAAGTTCTGCATGAGGCGTCTCCGCCAGTTTTTCTCGTCAATCCAACTCCTATCTCTGTACTACTACAAGGGCCTTATCCATCCTTGTATGGAGTACTCTTCGCATGTTTGGGAGGGTTCCACTCAAACAGTTTGATTAGATAGGATGGAATCAAAAGCTTTAGATCTCACCAACTCCCCTCCTCTGACTATTCTCAGCTTCTTTCTCACAGGAGAAATATTGTATTTCTTACTATCTTTTACAGCTATTTTCATGCTAACTGTTCTACTGATCTTGCTAACTGCATGCCTCCCCTCCTCCTGCGGCCTCGCTGTACAAGGCTTTCTTCTTCCTCTCACCCCTATTCTGTCCAACTCCCTAATGTAAGATTTAACCAGTACTCTCAATCATTCATACGTTTCTCTGGTAAACTCTGGGAACTCCCTGCCTGCTTGTGTATTTCCATCATCCTACGACTTGACTTCTTTTATTATGAGGGAGGTTTCAAGACATTTTGTCCCAGACTTTTGGCTAATTCTATTTTAATCTATAAGGGAATTGGCATTCCAAGTTCTTTTTTTTTTTTTCTTTATCTTTTGTTACCCTTGGTTATATATATATATATATATATATATATATATATATATATATATATATATATATATATATATATATATATTTTTTTTTTATTTATTTATTTTTTTTTTTTACCAAAAGTACAAAGCATGTGCGAAATGCTAATCTGAAAAGTAATTCCAAAGAGCCAAACCGACCTTTGAGAAGTGACCAACCAACCGTTCTCACAACCGAACGGAACAAAATAAAAATTGGCTAAAACTAAATCATTAAAAGCGTATTTGAAGCGTACAGAAGAAAACATTAACATATTAGGAATATTAAAAAAGAAAGTAAAGGGGATGAAAGAAGCTAAAAGACATAATATAAGACTAGTAGTGAGTTTGGACTTAGTAATTTAGTTTGTATGTACTGTACCTACCGCAGACCTTTGGGCGTCCTGTAGTAACCTTGACGCTGCGTTCAACAGTCACCGTCACGCCTAGAACAATAACAAGTGGCTATGTAGATGGTTGTGGTGGGCTTCCAACACGACAATACGACAGGGAATACTTCCGTTGAATTCAGAAGACATTGTGAACGGCTTCTCTCCCTCTGAATAGTGAATATCTTTCAAGTGACAGGATGATGTCTGGACACCTGTTCATCAAGTGTTTCCTGCTTGCTACCTGCATTTTAGGTGAGAACTCAGACCTTCAGTTATTTGTGTCTTATTACGATCAGGTTAGATAAAAAAAGAAAAAGTAATGTGGGAATTGTATGTATGGGGAGTCCCAAGCTGAGAGGCCATGGTGAGGGCAGGGCGTGGCTCCTCTCTCTGTGGTGACTCGAAGTGGTTTCAGGATGATGAATACCAAACAATGGGCGGAGGAGATGGAATTGCGTGGATGAACGAACTACTGAAGAAGAGGGATATACTTTAAGGGTTTATTGATAAGATCTGGTCACGGGAGGCAGGGTTGGTTAACATTGCCTTACTTAGTTTGCATATTGGGTCCCCTTGGCCCTCACACCGCAAAATTCAACGATTTTTATTATGAACATTAAGAACTAGTCATTTTTAGATTTGTCAGCCTAGTTCTATTATTAAATGGGTACTTATAATGACAAGAGGTCCATAATGAAATAGGTAATGGTTTATTATTGGGAAGATGCCATGTATGGGGACAATACCAAACTACGTAGAGCCTTGGTTGGTGTGGGTGTGGCTTACCAAAGTTATATGTGAGGTAAAGTTAATGATTTCTACGGGAAAAATTGCAGTTTGTTCATATCTTTTGAGAGCTTGTTGGTTGACAAATTAGGGACTGAGATGCAGGTTTAAGTAGGGTAAATTTTTTGTTTTGCTCAGTGTCTGAAAAAAATCACTACCGTCCTTACATGATGTAAGCTAAATGTAACATAACCTAACCTAAACCCAACCTGTTGTGTTTTAGGTGATTCTGATAATTTATACTGTGGAAAATACTTGTTTTCCTCTCACGCAACTTGAAAACCCCACATTTCCATAGGTCCCCTAAGCTTGTTGGGGGTAGAGGATTTGTGGCATTTTCTAACACTTTATACTACCGTACTATGTTATATGTGTACAATAGATTTTGTGAACTTATGGAAGAAAGTCAAACAATAAGGTATTGGAGTTATACTGAACTTTTACCAAAATAAAAAAAAATTCATTCATATCATATTTATTTTTTATCTTTATTTCCTTTAGACATGTAGGGTGAGTTTTTGTGTTTTTTATTTACAGGTGTTTTGGGACAGAAGTGTTATGTCTGTAAGGACCAAGAAGAAAATACAGGGAAATGCACCACCACTGTTGAGCCTTGCGACTATGGAGAAGAATATTGCCTGTCAGAAATCAAATGGGGCAGTGAGTATTAGACGGATGTTAACTAACCTTCCGTGTTTGTCAGATCATGCAAATAAAGATCACTGGTGTTTTTTTTTTTTTTTTTTTTTTTTTTTTATGATGGCACAGTTTAATGACATTTTGTGTGTGTATATATATATATATATATATATATATATATATATATATATATATATATATATATATATATATATATATATATATTATTTATTTATTTATTTATTTTTTTATTTATTTTTTTTTTTATTTATTTGATTTTTTTTTTTTGCCAGGCACACCATACTGGGAAATTGGTGCTCCAATGCAATACTTCATCAGCAAGCGATGTGCAACCAAAGATGATTGTGTTCAGACAATGACAAAGTACATGCCCAATTGTTTGCGGATTTGGTGGAAAGACTGGACGTGTGCAGAATGCTGTAAAGGTGACCGCTGCAATTATTACATTACGGTATGTTGCTGCTGGAACTTACAATGGAGGTGTACAGTGGTACTTTATTTGTGCAATTAAATGGCTTGGCAGTCATTATATACATAATTCACAAACAAATCATGGATCAGTGGTCTCTAGTATTTTTTAATGATAGTGCTTAAAACATTATAAAAAAACTAGGTCTTGAGTAAATTACTTTTAGAATTGTATAATGACATAGTCATGACTGCCAATAACAAGCAGTAACTGGTGAGTATTGGTTAGAAAAAAAAAAGAAAAATTTTTTGTCTTGCATATGACTTATTGAAAAGTTTGATTATGATCTCGTAATTATTTTCAACTAGGACTGCTACTTTCAAAGTATGCTCAAAATCTTAGTGATCCATTAGAAACTTAACATCCCCTTTAAACATTAATATTTAGAATTTTTCCTTTCAAATGTCATCATATCATATCTCTTTATCATATTCTCTTCAATGATAACAGACTAGGTCTGTTTAATTTTCTTCATATGGCAGCCGATCATACCATTATGGTCTAGACTTTACCCTGAACAATGAATAAGTTGAATATTATTTACTTATTAATTTAAACATTTTCTATTTTCAGCTTGGATCATCATCCCTGAGATCAAGCTTGGTTCTGGTTGGTGTAGCTGGCTTTTTATCTATAATCATTCAGAGGATGATCTACTGACAAAATTGGTTTGAGTGGTGAAACTGTTTGTTGTATATAAGGTTTCATTTATTTTTCACATGCAGCACATTCACTAAAACTCTTTGAAGTCTTGAAAAATATTGTAAATAAGAATGTATTTTGTTTAATGTTTCAATGCAAATTGACCATATTTACTATTTGTATTATCTTACAAATTTTTTGACTGTAAGAGTAAATTATGACTAGCTATATTACTTGTATGGGTTTGTATGTTCGTGTGTGTGTGTGTGTGTGTGTGTGTGTGTGTGTGTGTGTGTGTGTGTGTGTGTGTGTGTGTGTCACTATGTTAAATAGATGAGACAAATTTTGTAATTTTAATGTATTTAATGAAACAAATTTCATTACATATGCTTGATACGAGAGTAGAAAATAGGCTGCATTTGAGCAAGGCCAGTGCAGGATGTAACTTTTTTTTAAGTTACTTAGATTCAGAGACTTTTGTTTAAGTATTATCAAGATACTCTAAATTTGACTGCAACTTAAACCAGTAGTCTTAAATTTATTGCAAGTGGAATATGAAGGGACTGATGATGAACTGTAAAGCTATGCCATTACAAATAGTTCACCTAGGCCTTCATAAACTGGACTAACCACCTCAAGTGTGTTTGATTGTAATATTAAAGGAAATCAGAAAACATTTTTAACTTCATAAAATGTTTTTGATGATCACAGTATTTTGTACTTATAACTAAAACTTGTAAGGAGAAAAAGTAACTTTTCCGTCCATTTCTGTCCATATTTTTAGGGAAAAGTATGAACCTAACTCTTCCATTTATCTCCGTCCATATTTGTACCTTTTAATAAATTTTACGTATGTATACTTTATTTTGTTCCATAGACTCATAATGTTTTCAAGACAAAAAAATAAACATGTCATGAAACCATCCTGTGACTGTTCAGAATACATTCATGCCATATGTAGGTATTGGAGAACATGAAAATATGAAATCCATTATTAACTTCATCCTCCTCATGGCAAGAAAATTACTGAAAACCCTGAAATATAACAATTGTAACAGAAATATAATGCATCCATAATACATGCACCACTATACTCAAACAAGCAGCCAGTAGCACCATACAACATAACTAAGAATAAAGATGTATGATGAGCAGCAAAAATAGTTGTTATTACTGGTGAACTGAGGGAAAATATTTTTCATCTCTCCTACTCCATAATTTCCACATGTGCCAGTAAGTCGCTCATTTCTCTTTCATACCAGACCCATACAGAACATACTTCATCAATGCTCATTTAGCAGCAACAAAGGTAAAAAAAAAAAAAAAAAAAAAAAAGAAAGTATACTTGCATGATTGTCTGATTGGATATTTTTTTTATTTATTTTCTTTTTTTAATGAAACTTAAGGACAAAATTTTGAGTATATATATACTACATAATTCAAGATTCCCTAAAGATTATAATTTTTTAGCAATGTTAAGCAATATAAGTAGTTAGTGTATGCATTTTAATCACAATTTTTTCATATGAGTTTATTATTCCTGAAAATTTATAAATCTAAAATCACAAGAACTATGACAAGGAAACTTTTAACTAGTGTAAAAGGAATAATGTTTGGAGGCATGAGCAAGGAGAAATTGTGAAGAAAGAAAATACATTAATAAATAATATGCTCTTGAATATATCAATGGAAGTGGCAAAGAAATTAAATTATAGAACTGCATCCTACTGGTTGAATTATTGAGTAAGATAATACAGCTGGCAGAATAGAATGTGACTAACCAGTACTTTAAGGGAGGTGAGAAGAGACTATAACCTGAGAGTTTAGACAAGCACCATCATGAAAATAACAAAGTGGTAAGATACAACGTTGAGTAAAATTGCGAGAATGAAGGCACCCTTATAAAAATAACTTACAACAAGGAACACCATTTCATTACACCATGTTATTGAAATACTGCTAAAATAAACAAGATACAGGCAAGAAAACCACTGGAGCACCTACTCTTACAGCCAAAACAAATTGAACTGAACAGTTATTCCTTTGATACTTTGTGACAAATTTTGGTTGAAATATTAGCAATACTACACAGTGCAAGAGAGAGAGAGAGAGATAATAATAATATTATTATTATAAAAAAACACTAGTTTTTGTAAATGTTTTAACTATGTGATACCTTATGATGGTGTCACTAGGCCCTGGATGGTGAATGGATTCCTCCTCATCCTGCTGTGGAAAAAATGTGTAATAGAATATCTAAAAATTACACATTAAATACCTGAAAAAGAGGTACTACTACTTTTATATCTAAAAAATAATACTTAAACACTTATGTGGGAGGTGATGATTTTGCTTACTTGGGATAATGCAAGCACTTTTAATTACAAAAACTAAAAGTAGTACTATAATGATTACTAATTCAACACTAATAATCAACATTGTGCTCATAATATAAGGCCACTTGTTCTAGAAGAGAGAGAGAGAGAGTACAAAGAGTAAAAAGATCACTGAGGTACTGGCCTCAAGAAGAATTAGAAGTAATGAAAAACTGAAGCAATCTGAAATCTCCTTCTTAAAAGAGTTCAAGTCATAGAACGGAAAGAATACAAAAGAATGAATAATTGAGATTACTGGTTAACTCTTTTCTTGTGAGGCAGACAATATAGGAATGAAAGTAGAAAGTCTTGTGTAGCAAAGCTGAAGGAGGATGGGAGAGATGAAGTTGGCAAGATCAGAAGAGCAACTAGCATAAAAATGGTGGTATATAGTAAGAGATGTGACACTGCAGTGATGAGAGACTGAAGGCAGTGACTTGGAGAAGAGGAGTTGATAAGACACTCTCTCTCTCTCTCTCTCTCTCTCTCTCTCTCTCTCTCTCTCTATATATATATATATATATATATATATATATATATATATATATATATATATATATATATAATATTGTATGTATGTATCATGAAAATATTATCAGTTATTTTTTTCAACTAACGACATTTTCAAGGCATTTCAGTGGCAGAAAAGAACCTTAGGAAATAGTAGGCTACAAATGTATTAGTTTTATGTTTTCTCTGAGGTCAATACTCTCCCTCTCTTTTTTTTACTATCATTGATAACTATTTCCTTTGATGATTAGAGAATGAGAAGAAATGAGAGTTTGAGAGGAATAAAATAAATAAGAGTGGAGTGTATGGGTATGGACAACAAGTCACTCTCACACTCTATATGGTTTCACACATGAGGTATGGTGAAGAATAGAAACGGCATTAAGCATTAAGTTCCTTTAAGCCATACCTTTATGTAGTAGTAAAATAGTTATTTTCATTTACTTATCTGATATACTTACACATCCACATAATCAAGCAGCTTAAATAACAAAGGCCTTAACAAAGCTTCATCAATTTAGCCTATCAAGATGCAGCTTGAAGTTTACAACTTGTAGCAACATTGTAGTCATTATTTCTTAATATTGCATATCATAACCAAAGTTCAAACTTTAAGAAATTCAAGACAAAAAATAATTCCTTTTTTAATTTCCATATAGGTTTCTATTTTTCCAGTCCTTCACATCATTCAGTCTTTCTTTGTGTGTAGGCCAGTTCTTCTATATATTTCATAACATGTTTGCTTTACTTTAGCTAAAAAGGGAACAACCTTATGAAATGTTTGAATATACAAACAAACTATCCATTCAAATAGCATATTGTTAGAGTAGGGGGTTTATTGAAAAAGGCAGGCACTGTCCGAGGATGAAACCCAGGACATTCCACTTACTGGGTGAATGTGCCACCCATTACACGATGGTCGAATCCTGATGATAACCCGCACATATATGTATTCTATAAAGCTGTTGAAGATATTTTTGTATGTGGATTCATACACTCTTACAAGCTTTGAAATTGTTATAATAAAAATGACTAAAGAAGTGATTTTATTGTAAAAAAAAGTGATGGGGAATAACTCCATGAAATGATCTCTGATAAAATTAGGAAATACTGTACAAAAACCTTGCCAGTACAGAGTAAAAATAAAATTCAGAGCAAAATTTGAGAAAGTATATAAATAAATAAACTTTCATCTAACATCACCAAGATTCTTGAAGAAGATGAAAGGAACTGTTTTTGTTTTTTTAGCCAAAATCCTGTATATATATATATATATATATATATATATATATATATATATATATATATATATATATATATATATATATGTATACAGTATGTATATATATATATATATATATATATATATATATATATATATATATATATATATATATATATATATATATATATATATATATAAATGGATCCTATTCATGGATGTTAATATGCATTAATGAAGATAATCTTTTTATTTGTTAAAATTTGGGAAAATCTTAAATTCACCATTAGTCTTAAGGATGCCAGATTTACTTTTATATACATGTATTGCTTGCTTTACTACTGATTTTAAATACAAAACCCTACCAAAACTAGTTTGTTTTATAAATATATATATATTATTACACAATATGGTGTTAACACTCGCATGTCAGCTGCATTACTGAGTATCATGGGTCTCAACATCTGTGTGAGTTTCACTGTTTTGTGTGCGCGTGTGTGTGTGTGTGTGTGTGTGTGTGTGTGTTTGTGAAATTAATACATCTGATATGCATGAATAGCCTCAGATTAAATATGTACAGTCATCATCAATAGTCAGAGTAACATAACACATTTGTATTGTGTTTTGCATTTTCTCTCAATCTTCAGACCTCCTATCTATAAAAAAATCTATTCAGGTTTCATAAGAAATTATGAACAGTTCAGAGGACATTAGACAAAAGAAAATGGAAAATACAATGAAAAAAGTATTAATGGTTTCTTGACATCTGACAATGACTGTACAATAAGAATTACAAATCAAATTACAAATGTTTCAACTTAGTGCCATGGCTGAAAATTTGAAGATGCATCATTTTCAATTATTCATTCATCTCTGATAATGATCCCTCTCAGGCACTTAACTTTTTTTTAATCTACCCAACTTGATTCTTCTATGTTTGTAACCACATGCAAAAAAATAAAAAATAAATAAAAAATAAATAAAATAAATAAATAAATAAATATTAAATAAATAAGAAAATAATTATCAATAAATCTAAGTGTTTCATTGTGGAAAAAGTCTTTTACTTAATAACCAACAACCCCTTGAACCACAACCTTCTCTGTCAAAAAAAATGCTGAAGGTGCTCTCTGCTCTAATCATTATCTTCTAACAAAGCAGCAGCTGAAAAACAAATTAACAGCTGCCAATATCTCAAGGAGTATGAGTAGTTCAATCACTAATCATTGGCAGTGAGGATTAAAACAAGTTGCATGGATACATACATATGAGTGAAGAAAGAAGAGTTTCCTAAAGAGATCTACCAATACAACTTGGAAAATAAATTGGCACCTCTCTTTGTTCTCCTATTCCTATTTTCTTTTTAGAACAGCATGATTTTCTTTCTTTTACTTCTTTTCATTCTGCATTGAGCAATTCCCTGATACGTACATTATATATATATATATATATATATATATATATATATATATATATATATATATATATATATATATATATATATATATATATATAATGTACATATCAGGGATTTACTTAATGCACAACAAAATGAAATAAAAGAAGGAAAATCATGCTGTTCTCTAAAGAAAATAGGAATAGGAGAACAAAAGAGATATTTTCAAGTTGTATTGGTAGATCTCTTTAGAAAACTCTTCTTTCTTCCCTTCTTCACACACACACACACACACACACACACATTAATTTCACATGAAGTGATTTTAATCCATTAACATCAGATCTTATGGTAATTCCTCTTTGCAAATTCTCTACTTCTTATAATGATTATACATAATGATCATATTTTCTTAAGAGTAAGCCAGTTTTCTATTCTCATGGATTTTTTACTATAAACTCAAGAAAATACTGTGAATAAAACAACAGTTTTACTAAAAAATAAGACACTGTTATCAGCATTTTAGTGAACATTAAGAGTCACAAGTTAGTATACTATATACATAAGATAACTCAGATTACTGCAACAGTCAGAATACTCTGAACAAATCAGAAAAAAACAATATGCTGGCACAGTGAGTGATATTTACTCTTTTCTTCTAGATCATGACATGCTTCACGTAAGACCACATCTAAATGCCAAAACTATGGAGGAATGAATTCTAATTAAGAAATGTTTTTGAGTCAATATTCATAATAAATTATATATATATATATATATATATATATATATATATATATATATATATATATATATATATATATATATATATATATATATATTAAAACTGTCAGATAACCAGTACCCAGGAATCTAGTGTTCTCAAGCAGCTGTAGAAAAAAGCACCTGCTTGCTAGAAATCAGTGTCTAGTGGCTGTCTGAAGATGGTACAGTGTGTGTGCATGTGCAGAATTCTATTTGGAGGTACCTGACATTCAGGTGAAGCAACAAGCCCACGGTTCAATCTGTGATCATATCTTTTCTTCCCCTGAAAAATGTAAAGAAGGATCTTGACATTCAATAGAGCCACTGCAGGAAAGCAAGCCAGTGGGATGAGGATAATTAAGTCATTCATACTTTAACAGCATTGAAGGAGTTAAATTACTTGGATTTATCCATATTGTTCATCCTTGATTTAAATCTCATAAGAAACAATGTAAACTAACAACAGCAAATTCAGAGTTAGTTGGTGTGAATGATTTAGTTTTCTCTCATGTATCAATTACAAAAATTGCAAGTTTGGTTGGTATAAAAGGAATTTTCTTACTTGTCACACACATATACTGTTGTAGAGAGACCATGAAGGTGAAATATGAAAGATGAATCCATCTTACATAGTGTATACACACACACACACACACACATATATATATATATATATATATATATATATATATATATATATATATATATATATATATATATATATATATATTGGTGCCTTGCAATAACAGACCTCTTGGTAACGGATTTTGCTCAGTAAAGTACCAGTCAGAGACTAACCAATTTTGGGGGGACTGTAATGGCATTTTTTTTTTTTTTCTACAAATCCATAGTTCCCACCTGGCCACACAAATGAATATATATGACATGATAAACAAGCCAAAAAAGCTTGTGTTTATCTATTACTGCATGCTAGATACCATTGTAACTCATTTTGTTGGTCTACAATTTACAAAACTTATGATAAGGTGGATAACCATGACTACTTGGCTGTGGGATCATCCGGGGTGACACTCGTAGTGAAATGGGGTCCTGGGCTGGTTGGACCTGCAGCCTGTCGGTGTGAGGCAGTGGTGTAGTGGATAAGGTGGTGATCGTGGGTTTGGGCAGACATCCACGTGTAGGTATGAATCCCACCACATACCGCTTTAAAGCTACACCATTTGTCGAGTGGTTTAAAGTTACCTACATGTCACCATGATACTCAGATTCTAAGTGGTTAAACCAAAGATACAATTGGATGGTGATATGGGCTCTAATATGGGTACCGCTATAAATAAA
>NC_059272.1:18583485-18590985 GCF_017591435.1 Portunus trituberculatus | reverse complement strand
TATCATGAGGCAATTCAAAATCATAATGAAATTTCATAATTAAAAAAAATTTCTATAAATTATATTGAGTTGCTGATTACTTCTAACAAAAGAAGAAAATAAGTTCATTCCTGAATGAATTACAAATAATGTAGAGAAATTTTCAATTTAGATTGAATAGCTGGTACACATCTTCCCTCCCAGAAGTGCAGCAATAGAATTTATAACAGTGTTTAGTATAATGCCTCAAAACTGGATTCATAATTATTATTTTATTTATTTTTTTTTCAAGTCTTTTTAGATTCTTATTATTGAATTAGTTGGTGTCATTATTTTTTCAGCCAGCATATTTTCTTCTGATTAATAATGCATTTCATGTTATAACTAGGGACTAATGTGTCTCAGTTAATACATCTCTGAATTGTGACATGAGATGAGTACTGAAAAGTGATTTTGTATCAACTACACATTTAAATAATTTATCAAAAACACATCCCAACCATAGAAAAACACTCACATATGACTGTTAAATGTTTGTCAAAATCATTTAACAATGTTCCATTTACTTACACTGTAACAAGACATTAGTTTCACAACTGGAGGATGTCGATTAAAGTATTTAAACTGTCTCTTTAATGTACAAAATGTAGTCAAACCATTTTCCTCCTATATTAACAGGTAAGGCAAGCAAGAGTACGAAAACCACCGCCACTTTGGAAGCATTTGCTGTATGTCCTGGTGTGATACCAAGACAGATGAAACCTCATAGAAACAGGCTCAAAAAGCCACACTGTCTTGGGCACATCAGAGAACTGGGCATATAGCAATCCTAAAGCGACACTTTGTGCGTGTTGACTCTGTGAGAGACAATACATGGCAAGCTGTCTCAGGCACATCAGAGAACTGGGCATAGAATAATCCTGAAGCAACATATGATGTGTTGACTCAGTGAGAGTGGTAACATTAGGTAACTACACAGAACTAGTGGTTGAGCATAATCTGAATAAAGGTGACTATTTTTTTTACCAAATATTCTGAGTATACAGGAATGTATAAAACTTGTGATTAGTAAAAGGCATAATCTTTATTTGAAGCAAATTAAAATATGTAATTTGAATTATACACACAAACACACACACATATATACATATATATATATATATATATATATATATATATATATATATATATATATATATATATATATATATATATATTCTGTATATGCCAACAAAAATTTAACGGACTTATCAAAAAATAAAAAATTGTGTGGAGAAGATTATGCTCACCAGCATTGTTTTACCACTGTGCATAACACCAGCACATCAAGCCACAGCCCTGACAGCATAGGCAGCCAGCATGGAGAATGGAAATGCAGAGGCCTCTATGGTGACCCAGACAAATTATACATAAAGTTTAGTTTCCTACAATCCTTGGAGTTGTGGATGTCAATATGGTCTGATCGATCGTTGGCGCACTGATGGGATCCTGAAGATGAATATTCTCTTGAAACTACACACAAAAATTCTGTGTGATCTTCACTTCCATAGCTGTATTGAGATCCAATGTTGATCAACTGTGGAAAAATTTTCATGAATAACTGTGAAGGTTGTAATTGTGGTAGTGATAATGATAATAATAATGATGATGATGATGATGATGATGACAATGATGATGATGATGATGATGATGATGATGATAATAATAATAATAATAATAATAATAATAATAATAATAATAATAATAATAATAATAATAATAATATCAATAACAATACATATTAACAACAACAACAATAATAATAATAATAACAATTATTATAATAATAATAATAATAATTATTATTATAATAATAATAATAATAATAATAATAATAATAATAATAATAATAATTGATAAAAGCAAACAAATCAATTAAATAAACAATAAACAGGAATTACAATATAACTACAAATTATTAATTACTGTACATCTCTCAATCTTCACAAATGAGTTATTCTGAGATCTGCATTTTCAATGTTTTAAGGTTAATATAAAAAAAAAGCCTAACATGGCATATGTTTGTTTAAAAGATGAGGTCTTAAGGCAAATTACATTTATAAGAGGAGTTCTCAACCTTTTTTCCATTAAGAACCCCCTGAATTATAAGACCATCTACCCGAACCCCCAGTAATCTGAGATTGAACAGGATGTTAATTTAGTGACTGCCACTAAATCAATATGCAATGGTACTGCAAAAGATATTAAAGATCAACTATCTAAGTACCTCTGGAAACCTTGTGAACCCCAGGTTGAGAGTCCCTGATCTATATGAATAAAATGAATAGTAACTCACTTGTTCAAACTTCCATCCATCTGACATAGTAGAGACAAGCTGTGCCACCTCATTTTCATGGCACTGCAGGACCCTATACATGTGTTTCTTTCCAGCCTTTGGTGGCCGGTTGTCCCTTTGGCTGATTCTCTCTTTAACTAATCTAATTAATTCTGTAATGTTGTAGAATTCTGCTTCTTCTAAAATACCTGGCAAAACGATAAAAGAAACAAATTATGAAAAAAGTCATACACATTGTTTATAAAACAAATAAACAATCTTTTATTTTTTAAATCAGGTAAACTATAACTGGTCTTTCATATTTTTCATTACAAACTTTTCCTTTTAATAAATCATTTTCTGAGATACACTAAACAAATCTGTGGTCACACATTTTTCATTTAGGCCTTATAAATTTTTTGTCAAATTCTTTAAATTGTCACAATTTTCAATTAGCTAAGGTAAATAGTAACTATAGCCTACTGGCAATAATGGATGAAGATGAACTGTAGCTATCTAATAGAAATAATATTCATTATACCAAAAGTTTCCCAACTGAATTGATACTTCACTATTAGATTATACAGTTAAAGTCCTGAAATCCGGAAGTCATGGGGGTTCAGGCATTCTGGATTCTAGGATTTTCCGGATTGTAAGATAGTAAGGCTGAAAGTAAGATTAAACCCCACTAAACTAACCCCAACTTGCTATATCTCTTTGTAGTACTGTCATAACATCTTACAGGGATTGCTACTACCACCAGTCCACTGTGTACTTACTCACCACACCACACAAGATTTATGTAGGCTTTTTTTTTTTTTTTTGAAGATTTGTCAGACTATGGGAGGAGTGGCATGGGCCTTTCCAGCCATTATGGCAGCTCATATGTGATGATTGCTCTTTTCCTGCTTGTCAACTTGTATTTGTGTAGGTGATTTCACTATTTTATGTAGGCTATTCCACCATCTACATATACTGAGAAGTTTGAGTGATTGTACTGTACTATACCCGACATAATATATATACAGTCCACAATACTTATGGTTAGGGTTGTATGTTTTCTCTTTTTCACTGTCTTTGTCTGGAGGCCAAGAGGGTTTGCTGAAGCCATGATAACAGTAGTTTGGCACACACGTGGTCGACTTTGTGATGGTGACAGACAAGACGTGATCCCACGTGGCAGAACGCAATGGTGGACGGCGGTTGGCGGTATGTTGAATCGGCGCGTTCAGTGTCGGTGATGACATGTTCGGTTTTGGCTATTATTATTATATATTTACTACTATTATTTCTTACTTTTTACATATTTAACTCAGCCTTTCAAATTCTCCGGATTATAAGGATTTCCGCATTATAAGGTTCCGGATTTAAGGACTTTTACTGTAGTAGGATGTACATAATGTCACCACATAAATAAAAAGAATAAACAAATAATGCAAACTAAATAGTTTATAGTGTTTTGCAATCTAATATACAATGACTTAAAGTAAGAGATATCCATCATATTACAACCTATTGTAACAAAATATTACTACAGAATTATAGCTTCTGGTGTATTTTGAAATTATACTGACAACTCCACCAGATAAGGAGACCAAAATAATTGATTATAAAAAATTATATATACTAGATGCCTAATGTTATTTCCCTTTAAAATCTTCAAGTTGTTTGATGCACATGTAATGTATGACTTATCTGAGAAAACAAAAGACTTACCTTCTTCTGCTAAGTCCTTGTTCATTACTAATTTCCCGTGTCTTAAATAATTCAATACAGGACCGAAGTACGTCGGATCTCTGTCAATTAAGTAGGCACCAGTTTCATCCTGTAAGAAGAAATAAACACAGCATTAAAAACTAAAAGTAAGAGAAAAATAAGAACAGAGCTGGAAGATGCCACTGAAAACATATTGCAGAACACCAAAACATTAATTGATGCTGCTGAAGGTGCAACAGTTCTACAAGTTAGAATAATGTAGCAAGAGATATAGGGGAGCAAAGCCCCCAATTAGTAAGGTTAATGACTTCAAAAGGTTGAAATAGCGTAATGTCAGGTATGGGTGGTCAGATATTCCCTGCTTGTTGACTATATTCCCCAAAAGTAGTGTTTTCTCCTTAAATGTTTTAGGTTTTGTGGCTTCCTCTACCTTAAAACCCTTTTTTCTCCATCAGTTACCCAAACTTGTTTCCCCTTGAGAAAAGCAGCGATAGAATACAAAAGGAACTGCTATTGATAAGATTCACCAGGGGAACTGGAACACAAGATATTGATCTGAATGATAAATAAAGGGGTCAATTTCCAGTTTCACCCAGCCACGGAAATGTGGCTTATGCTTTTCTGGTGAGAAATGTAGTGAATTGATCGATGGTATAAATAATTTCTGTTGCAAATTAATATGCCCCAGATCTTACAAATATAAGTATTCCATAACTCAAATTAACAATACATAAGGGGAAAGAGTGTATCATGAGCAGCAATAAGTAATCAAGTAAATCAACAACCTCATTAGTCATAGGTAATCAGAGTAAATTCCTAAGATGAGATCCTAAAGCAGATTCAAATGACTCAAGGCTGGGACATGTAATAACAGACTTGGGGAGGGAATTTCAAAGCCCAATATTGTGTAATGAAAATTAGCATTTCCTAATGTCTATGCTGGTGCGAATATGTGCTGACTTGTGTTGATAGCCTCTGGTAGTACTAATTGCTGAGTGGAAAAAAATCAATAAACCTTAAGGAAGATTTTTCACCTACAATTTGCCACATCTTAATAATGTCATGATGTAGTAATCCAAAGCTTTAAGACATTCATAATAGGATAAATTATGATGGCCGTAACATATTTAATCCAACAATGCTTAACTGACTTAAGTACATTACCATCTTTAATATATCCAAGGTTCCACACTACCAAGCTGTACTGTAACAAAGGGCATATCTGAGAGATATACAAGGTAGTCATAAATATATGAGCACGGTTAATAGTGGATTTCAACAGGTTATTTGCCACAGTAGTGACTTTACATGTAATAGTAGAAATGTGTTTGTGGAACTTCAGTGATGTGTCCTGAGAAATATCTTTTTCAACTGGACGCTCCACCGAGGACAAACTGATCTTAACATACAATGAAATATCTCACTTCTTGGATAATGGTTCTAATGTAGATTTAATCTTGTTTGACTTTTCAAAAGCTTTTGATGTAATTTGTCATAACATACTTTTGGATAAGTTAGCTAAATTAGGCATAACTGGTAAGGTCCTCAGTTGCTCAGTTGGATTAAAGAGTTCATAAATAGCAGAGTAATAATGAATGTTGAGGTGGACCATCAATATATAGTCAGGCTTATGACGTACCCAGTGATGTGCCTGAGGTTTCAGTTCTCGGACCACTTTTTTTTTTTTTTTATGTAAATTTTATGACTCACAATATTACTATTAGTACCAAGATCTTTTCTGATGACCTAAAAATATACATTGCTATCAAGACTGATTCTTCTCACAAAATAGAGCATGACAGCCATTTTCCAAAGGGATACTGATTGCCTCCACAGAGTCTCTTCATCCTGGGGTTTAGCAATGAATGTTTCTAAATGTAGTATTGTGCACTTCAGTAGATACCATGTGTATTGGTCTTCTCTTCCTGTATTGGGTCCGTACAAATTGGACAACTTTTCTATACTGATCAAAGAGTCTGCTATTGACTTGGGTGGTTTAGTTGATTCCTCCTTGAAATTTCATCAACACATAGCCAATGTTGTACAGAAGGCAGGGAGTGTGTCATATAATCTTCTTAAAGGTACAGTCAATTGTGATGCATCTTTTATTTGTTGCCTAGTAAGGTCACTACTTGAATATGCAGCATCTGTCTGGAATACTGGCTATATGGAGGATATGCACTTAGTAGAATCAGTTCAAAGACACTACTTTTAAAAGACTACTCTTAAAGACTCGTGAATTTATATCTTTATTCTATGCAAGGCAGACTTTTACCGTTTACGGCATGATATTATAAAACATTGGAACATCTTTCACGGTAATTGTGCCATTTCTCCTAGTGAAGCCTTTATCCAGCTCTCCACTGACAGGATGAGAAGAAACCAATTCAAGATAGCACATGTCAAAATCCAACTAGAAATTTGCAGATGCTTTATGAGTGTTAGAGGAATTGCTCTGTGGAACTCTCTTCCTGATGACTTAGTTGCCATTCAAGCTCTTCCTTCATTTAAAGTCAATCTATCTAAACACTAAGGTGACAAACTTTATGAGTATGTTTAATCTTGCTTTTTTTGCTGCTAATGATGCACTATCCAGCTTTTCTTGATCAGTAATCTACTAATTAATAATTACAACTGATGAGCTGGCACATCAGCAAAATGTGGGTCCATGGGGCCTCAGCCAGTCTCTGACTAACATGGACCTGGGGCCCACCAGGTAAGAGATAACATGTCACCCCCTAAATAATAATGTGCCACATCTTCAAGTCCAGACCAATCAATGCACTTTCTACGAAAGCAGAGGAAAACACATTTAGTAGGATTCAAGGCTGAACAAAATTTATTTAGGCTTTAACGTTCACATGACCAGGCCAGTGTCAGAAATAAAACAGTTACTATGACAGTCATGACACATATTCAATCATGGGTGAAGGCGCATCTCATAAGAAAATTTATTCTACATTACACTCGCATGTGTTTCTCAATATTTGTATGCTGTTCCAAAGTTGGCCATCACATAATGAAGGTGCACATCTCATATCATTCAAACTTTCTAGACCTAGAAAGTCTTTATAACTGTAATTACAACTGAAGTCACAAATATGGTCTTGGGTTATCTTCTTGTCTACAAACACTCGATGTGAAGACAAAATAGCGTGCTGGATGGACAAGTTAAGCAGTATGTACAGTACCTTATCGGTGTGTAGTTCAGGGTCTTCCTGGACCAGGCGACACAGAAAGGAACTTGGATCCCTGCACAGAGTAGTTCTTGTAGTGAGGAAGTGTGTTCCTCCAACGTTTAATCTTATCCATTCTCGCGGTCTGCTGTGTCCTGAAACTTCGCCGTTAATAATTTGATCATCTGTTCGAGGTGGAGACGCCATGTTTGACGATTGTAAACATTGAACTCAGTTACGGACCTAAAATAAAAATAAAAATAAAATCCTTTTGATAGTGCTTCACGTATTATTCTATGAAAATCTACCCGTATA